>NC_064857.1:52596571-52629071 GCF_024139225.1 Suncus etruscus
AAGAGCCAGGCACAGCTTTAGCTGTGCAAAGACTGCATACTCTGAGGCTGCGGGAGTGATGGGGTCTCTAAGTTTCATCCCCTATGCTCTCCCTTATAATCCACATGTGCATGGACACACAGTCACAGATGGACACACATGTATAAACACTCATTAGGCCACCACCAGATTGTGAAAGCAAGATCTGATGATGAATTTGCAGAATGGGAGGCAGAGAGGACAGCTGGCAAGTCAGCCCCATTACACAGCTGAGTCTCATTTTCTAGAGCTGACCCAACATTGCCATCCACAGGAGACAGGTTAAATCTCCTTTGAGGACATTTGTATAATAGCAGTGACTGAGGAATAAGATGTATAAATTTCCCCCTACTCCCCTACCCCCCAGTTTTTTCTGAAATATCTTTGAAAAAGGTGATAAAATTCTTATTAATCTCTGAAGAGTGTCCTCTGTACCCCAAGACTCTTTACCAGAGGCCTCGAGGGTGCAACTTTCTCCTGTACCATTTGTCTGTCCCATTTTGTTCTGGAATAGTTCATGGTAAAGCAGATTGGGGGTAGAGGTGGTCAGTCTGTGCTCCAAGGGAGCCATCACCTCTAACGGTCTGTGGTGAACCTGGGATAAGTGATGACCTGTGATTTTATCCTGTGTAACGTAAAGGTCATATAATGGACCTTTCTCTTCCAGGCCCCATAGAAGATTGTTATTTTCAAAATTTTCTTTATAACATGCCTTCCAAAAATTTATCTTCGGGTTATTTTGGGGCCAAATCCAGCAGTGCTTACTCCTCTCAGTGATCATGCTTGGTAGGCGTGGGGGACCACATGGGGTGCTGGAGATCAAACGCTGGTTGACCGTGTGCAAAGCAAGTACCCTATCCATTGTACTGTTGCTCCAATACTGTAGCAAGTCAGCCCCTGAAGAGGTTGACTGATGGTGGGATGGAGGATGAGGCCTTTTTCTTCCAGCTCGGAGCACGCGTCTGCCACCCTGTCTAGCCCACGGTTCTGAGGTGAAACGGCGGGTAAACAGCTCGCAGACAGTCAGGCTCGTGGAAATATTTGCTTTATTCGGAGGACAAAACTGAAGTCCAAAGACTCAGCTTCAGTTCCAGCCAAAAAGCCCCGCCTTCCACAGACTCTTGTTTTTATCCACCAGAATCAGGTACCACCCAATGGTGGGATCAGATACCAACCAATGGTGGAAGCAGAATCAGGTACTACCCTAGGGTGGGGGCAGAATGCCAGGTCACACCCTAGGGTAGGGCACAATCACCAATCAGTTTAGGGTGAGTAACATAGTAATCCCCTAAAATATTTACATACACAACACAATACAATATTTTTTTTTTAAATAAGGTCCAGAATAAGTTGTATTTAGGTGGACCATACAGTGATGGCAATGGAAGCAGGGACTGTAGTTGGAGCTTACAGATGCTAGGCATGTGTTCTATTCCTTGAATTAACCTGATCTCCCCCAAATATTTTGAGTCAGAGCAGTAGAATTAGGAGAGAGCCTCACTTAGATCTGACATATTTACTTTAAGAAACTTATTACTTTATACTATTATTTATTTGCACACAGACATAGAAAGTAAGAATACCAACATATATATTATATGCATAGGCACAGAAAGCAATGCATACACATGTCTATTTTTGAAACTGTGTGTGTGTATGCATATGTAAAAGAACTTGCAGGTAGTTTCTTGCTTGTTTCCCAAATGGAGCATGCTGATTGACATAGACTAGATGAGTAATTTAATAATAAAACAACAAAATTAGGAGATGGAGACCAAACATGTGCAGGAGAATAGGCTATTTCTTGAAAGTTATTGCTCTAAACAAACCCTCTGGATTCTTTGTTTTGGCAGAAGATGCTTTTATTTTCTACTTTTTGCTTGCATTTGATTAAAAACCTAGCAGCTGAATCAAGGAAGATGTGAAATAAACCTAAGTAGGTTAAACTGTTGGCACTGTAAGTTGAGGATATGGCTCCGCAGCATACCTTGTATGCAAAAGAACTGGGTTCAAGTTCAGGCACCAGAAAGAAAATATAAAAAAGGAATTGAGAGTCAACTAGCATATTGGCCTGTGCATTTCCCCTCTACGTATATTTTCTTTCTCTTATTTATACAGCGACATACTTCTTAAACTTCTCAGTCACTTTCTGCTTTACTCTAACAATTCTATGTATGGAAGTTAGTACTATTCTTTTCATAATTTGAAGTTGCATAGAGCAGACATGTTCCTTTCTTAGACATAGCAATATACATTGATGCTTTCCTGAGGCATTTCAGCTGTTCCCACTTGGGGTTCTAGTGTAGATGTTCTTGTGTAGATCTTTATAGGCTCATGCTCATTTTTCTTGAGCAAACACCGAAGGGCAAAAGAGCAAGGTCACAGGAGAGGTAAAACTGCCAGTTTGCATAGTGAGTTTTACCAGTTTACTCCCACTAGTGGTATCCAAGAATCCAGCTCCTACACATTCCCACCAACTCTTACTATTACAGTCTTTGCCAGTGGGCTGAAGTATCTCCTAGTGGATATATGGCAAGACAATTTGCATTTTATTGAATACTAAAGACATTAATCACTCTTCCATATGTGGTTTGGCTATTTGAATATTTTCCTCAGCATCAAAAGAAATGTTATTGCTGCATTTCTGCTATTCCAACTTTCACAATAACAGATTAATTGCAAAGACATCACTGTGAGTTAAAAAAGACCGCTACCAAAGAGAACATAATGTCCAATGCTATTTCCCCCCCATTTTTCCTTTCATGCTTGGCGGCTGTTTTTGCAACGATGGTAGTATGTGTTTGGTTGTGGGGCTAGGTGTTTGCACAATTCTGTTTGCCATGTTTGTCTTTTGATTTTTTGATTATGCTGCTCTCACATGTGTTCAACTCCTGTGAGTTTTACTCCTGGACACAGTGCTCACAAATAGTTGCAGTGCTAGCATACATCCAGCAGTGTGTTGGAGACCGCATGCACCACTGCAGCATATAGCACATGCAGAGATTATATACCACATATACCACTGCAGAGATCTCAGGTGAGTCACTGTGGGAACACTCAGTGCACTAAGGAATAAACCTGCAGTCTTAGTCTTACAAAGCAGATTCCTTTAGTTACTGAGTCATCCCTGGGTTTTAATTATATATATAAGAAAAACCTAAATAAGGACCAAACTAATGTATACAGTGTTAGAGATCTGAATAGTATTAGCCAAATGAGCTGACATAGAGAAGGCAGGCGAGAAGTAGGGCCAAGATAATTAGAGTGCTGTTTATCTTGATCTGGATAAAGATGCTTGTATTAAAATTTATTTTATTAAAGCAATAGTGATCTTTAGTCCTTCATAGTTGAATTTCAGATATATAATGAGCCAGGTCCCTTCCTAACACCAGTGTCAACCTCCCTCCACCGATGTACATAGAGTGCAGCCTATCCCACCTTTTGCCCCCTGGCCTGCCAGTATAATAGGCCCATTTAAGTTCAGATTGTTCAAGTTTAGGTCCCTCGATTTTATTATCATTGACTTTGGCTTGAATATTTAGTTTGTTTTTTGTTTGTTTTTTGTTTTTGTTTGTTTTTTGGACCACACCTGTTTGATGCTCAGGGGTTATTCCTGGCTATGTGCTCAGAAATTGCTCCTGGCATGGGGGGGGCATATGGACTGGGGTGGGGCGGGGGGGGGGATCGAACTACAATCCTTCCTAGGCTAGCGCTTGCAAGGCAGATGGCAGATGCCTTACCTCTAGCGCCACCTCTCTGGCCCTGAATATTTAGTTTTTATATTTGTTTCCCCCATAATGCATCCAAGACCACTTGGCTTTTGGCCCCCAGCCTTTCTTTATTCCTTTCTTCTTGGTTTTATAGAAAAATGTGGGAATATGTGGTAAAATAAAGAAATCTTTGTCCCAAGGTTCTATGAAAAAAAAAAAGCAGGAGCCCTGATTTAAAAGTTAAGAGATAATAAAAATACAATACAATACAATACAATAAAAAAAGGTGTGTGTGTGTGTGTGTGTGTGTGTGTGTGTGTGTGTGGCAGGTTTTTTTGCTTTTGTTTCTGTTTTGCATAGGCACACCAAAAGTTGGGGGAAATGGAAAGGAAAAGCCTTTGGCCTAAAAACAGGGAGAATTTATGAAGCATCCTGCCATAAGAACAACTAGAGGTTCTGGGCATACTAAGTGGTCTAACCCCATAGTCTTTCTCTTTTGTCCCAGTAAAACTTTTTCATGATTACAGTTGTCACTGTCAGATTTCTGTAGCTGGAGTTTCTGGTTTCTGGAGAGATCCTATGTCGAAGTCAGGGTGAGGCAGAGCATCTTCTGATTTCATCTCTCCATTAGGTGGCAATGCAAAGAACCCTGCCCTGAAAGCAGGTTGTTGCTATTACCAAGTTATCAGGGTGTCATTCAGGAGCAAGTCAATGCTAGGGCGATTTAATGGCTTTTCCTGGAAGAAGTCCAATTCCTAGTGCTGGTGTTGAAAACCATGCTGGTTCCATAGATGGGATCCAAGATTCAGGGATGAATGTAAGATTTCCCCAGGTTAATGTGCCTATGCAAAAAGGAACAATGCCACATAGGACTGCTGGTGCAAATGAGGATAAAAATAACAAGCTAAATATGTGCTGGCCACCTTAATGTCTGTCTGTAATATATATAATGTCTGTTTATGTTGTATATTGTCCTTCCTCTTGCTATATATTACCCCTCTCTCCAACTCCCTGCTTACCACTTTACAGATTCTTTTCTAGCCCTTTACTTTCTCATCCTGATCATTTATTTTCCCCCATCTAACCCTTTTTACCCTCAGTTCTTAACTCTTTAGGAACTGGAATGTTCTCCCCACCCCAGCCAGCTGCTAACCAGCTCCCAAAGTGAAAAGTCAGATTCCAGCCTGCTGTACCACAGCTAGAGAAGAAACTGCCACTGAAACTGCTGCTGGTTTGCTCTCAGTGGTCCCTTTTCCCACCTCCCTTTGTCGTGGACTGTTGCTCACTACCAGATTTGGTCTTTGAGAAACCCCCAGCTTGAGGACATTTTCTGCTATGTGACTGCTGGGATCCATTTTTCAGACTCCACAGACCATGTTGCAGGCTAAAGCTCCGGATTTGATCCCTGTCCCTGACCATTTCAAAAGACTTAAAGGGGACATGTATACCTCCTTCAAATATTTCTTTAGAAATATGTTCTTAATAGGTATAATTCTTATTGTCTATGTTCTTATGTAGTGGCAATTTTCTCCATTCCTTTTTTTTTTTTTGAACTATTTAGTAGAAAATTCCAGTAGATAAGTTTCTTTTGGGTTCTGAGTTCACGGATAAAGATTTTTCTGCTTTCTGAGCTAAGGCTTAGGTTCTTTGAATGTCCTTACTCACTTGAACCAGTGGCTTTTGTAAAGCAGTAAGCCTGGAAAACTTCTAAGCAACATTCTGTTTTCTCCCAACTTAGCATTTTTCCCTCTATCACACAGTCAGAGCCACTTGCTCCAGTTCCTCATCATTTGTATTGCATAAAGGTACCAAACAGAGGAAATGAGTAGTCACCCATCGAGGGACTGTGGGCCCCTTTTTGTGGACCAGAGAATATCTCTTTTATAATTAATCTTTGAAGAGTGGATTCTTTTAATATTTTTTATCAGACCCAGAAGTGCTCAGGTGTCACTCCAGGCTTGATGCCCAGAGGTTTGCTTCTAGAAATACTTGAACCTGGGCTCCTATATGCCAAGTTTATAATCTTGTCCCTTTAATAATTTTCAGAAAGTTATCCTTTTAGCCAATAGCAGTACTGTGTCTAACATTGTGTTGTGAAAAGCTGCTTGTGAGAAAAAGCTGCCTTGGAACTTATTGGAACAGATACAGACTATAATTGTGAAGGTTTTGTTCTGCTGCCATTCTATGGGAATCAACCAATGGACATATTAGTTGGCAGGTAGAGAAATAATTTAATTAATAAGTTGGCATGTTGGAAGGTGGTAGACTCATAATTTAGGGAAACACTTTGCCTACATGAAGCCACTTTATAGGAAAAAAGTAGGAAAAGAAAAAAAAAACTTTATAATTCTAGAAAGGACCAGTTATATACTGGTGGGCTTCAGAGTGGACAATAAGTTCTGTTGTGTCCAGGTCTGACACATGCATGTACTGATGTATCTATTCTCTAAGTCAAAATAAAAGATTATGACTAGGTGTTCTACCTGTATGCTATCTTCCTTGTACAAACTTTGGGAGAAGAACAAGATTTAAAAAAAAAAAGTGGAGCAGTGGCCAGACAAATGGCACCTCAGTAGGGTCTTTGCCTTACACGAGGCTGATCCAGGACAGACCTGAGTTTGATCCTTGGCATCCCATATGATCCCCTGTGCCAGGAGCAATTTATGAGGGAATAGCTAGGAGTAACCCCTGAGCATTACCGGTGTGGCCCAAAACCCAAAAATAAATAAATAAGGGTAAATAAAAAAAAAAACACTAGCTTTTAGTTGCTTTTGAGCTGGTTTTATAATTACTATTGGAGACATATTTCTAAATTAGAAACTCAATTTAGAGTATCTTATGCTTGTTCCCTCATTCTTTCTCTCTTTCTTCCATCTATCCACTCATCTATTCCTGCATGTAACCACTCATTCATTTACCCATCCATGCATGTATCCATTCATCCATCCCTACCTCCATCTATGCTTCCCTTTCTCCCTTCATCGATCCATCCCTCCATCTACCCAAGCACCTGCCCATCTATGCATGCATCTATCCAACCAATCCACTTATCTATTATTTTTCTATATAGAGTTAGCATATACTGTGTATTAATTAATAACACTGTTATTATTGAGACAGATTGATATATGTTGCTTTGTAAGCTGGGGATGCAATGGCAGTTTTTATATTTCTGTCTTCCAATACTTTGAAACAACTCTGGCCTGTATGTGAAAAATGTTTTCTTTTTTTTTTTTTTTTTTTTGGTTTTTGGGTCACACCCGGCAGTGCTCAGGGGTTATTCCTGGCTCCAGGCTCAGAAATTGCTCCTGGCAGGCACAGGGGACCATATGGGATGCCGGGATTCAAACCGATGACCTCCTGCATGAAAGGCAAACGCCTTACCTCCATGCTATCTCTCCGGCCCCAAAAAATGTTTTCAATTTTCAGACTGGAGAGTAAATCTTTTCCTTTGGATATACAAACTAGAATAAACACAAGAAAGTAAATATTTTCTTAACTTTACACTATCAGTTTTCTGGTAAGGAGTAGTCATGCTTGTAGTCACTCATACTGTTGCCTTCTCTGTCCTTTGGCCAAAAAAGGACAACCAAAATTGTGTTAACTATAGTATCTCTTCCAAGTTTATACTTAGAGGATGAACCTTATGTTCAGAAATAGAAAATGATGGGCTACTATAATAGTCAAAGTGATAACTCTTATATTTGTGTTAGACTATAAATGTTGCCACATTCCATATACCTATTACTAGTGGTCGGAAGATAAGAGTTTGGCATTAATTTTTTTTACTGTGGTTAATAAAGTCATGTAGCACAAAAATACAATTTTTAAGAGTACTTACAGTTTTATTAACTGCAGACAAATTTTGTACAGAATATTTCTAGAACTTTTTTATCCAGCAAAACAGAGATTTTATACTCACTGAATAAAAATACCTTTATCTTTTTCTCACAGCTTTGGCAGCCACCATTCTACATCTGTCTTTATGAATTTGGCTGCTTTAGATACTTTATATATTACATAAATAAAATTATCCAGTTTTTTTTCTCCCCGTGAGTGGCTTATTTTACTTAGCACAATGTTATCAAGATTCATTAATTTGCACAAATGGCAAGATATTTTTACTGGCTGAATAATATTTTGTGTGCATAAGACACATTTTCTTTAACATTTAATATTGAATATTTTGGCTGTTTTCAACTCTTAGCTATTGGGAATGGTGCTGCAGTGATGTGTAAATACCATCTGAGACACTAATTTCAAATCTTTTGGATAATCGCAAAGGAGTAAAATTACTGTATAATATGGTATTTCTATTTCTAAATTTTGATGGGACTACTATACTGTTTTCCTTAGCAGTTGTGCTAGTCAGCAAGTAGATACTATTACCTGGATGGACTGGTTAGAATTAGTATCCTATGGCTTGCTAAAAAAGGGCTGACTAATAACCTCTGAAGTTTAAGATGCTCTAACAAATAATGATAGCCAGTGAGCCATCTTAAGTTAATTAGGGTGTTCTAGAAACTTCCTGGGATGGAAACATTATTGTTACCTGTTAGCATCCCTACTCACTAACACTCTGATAAGCTGGGCCGAGAGGTGGAATTTATAAAGAGGTGTGGGCAGCTGGTAACTGTATTCCATGTGACATGAGGAGCTGAATAGAAGGAGAAAGCATAAAAGACCCAGAGGAACTAAAATGACTCAATAAATACTTCTGGCTGGGTCAGTGACAGAGCCAAGAATAGAGCTTTGGATAATCAGATGGTACAAATTTGTCTCATAGCAACCAAATACATTTTACGTTGTGGGAATTTTGTTTCAAAATAAAGATTTGGGCATTTCATATGAATATTTTCCTTAATAATGAAGCTTTCAGAAATTAGATTAATCTGTGAGTGAGATGATAAGACTGGGGAAAAATGGCCTTTCCTCATGGCTGGGATGAGAGCTTGTTTGACTAGGGCAGTTGTTAGCAAGAGCAGATCATTACTACAGGTAGAATATGGGGCAGGGGTACTTACTGAAGATTTCCTTGTATTTAGTCTGGGAGAGAAAACTGTCAGGTAGGGGTTGGGGAGCATGGAAAGCTCACTGTGACCGTGTAACAGCGGATCATGCTTAAATTTAAAATGGAAGAAAGGAGGAAGGGAAAAGAGTTAGGGAGGAAAGCCCTTGTTTGAATGGGCTAGTGATGGAGATTGGAAATTTAGTCTGACAAAATAAACACACACACACACACACACACACACACACACACACACGAAAGGAAATTTAGTCTGGAAACATGACTGGACTTGGAAGGTGAGTGGACACATGACTTCACAATAAAAACAAGAGAAATTTGACAGAATATAAAGTCTAAGTGCAGAGAGATTTAGACTATTACAGCACCTCAGAAAATTCTTTGTATATATAGTGGTATCTCCCTCAACCCATCATATACTGTTTCTCCAAAAATAAAAAAAATGAATGCATACAAATAAACAGAGACATGCTAGGGGAACACTTATAGTAGAAATAGAAAGATCTGGGGCCAGAGCTATGGCACAGCGGTAGAATATTTGCCTTGCAAGCAGCTGACTTAAAATGGTTTGATTCCCCAGTGTCCTATATGGTCCCCCAACACAGGAGCGATTTCTGGGCACATTGCCAGGACTAACTCCTAAGTGTCACTGAGTGGGGGCCCCTACAAAAAAAAAAAAAAGAAATAGAAAGATCTTTGCACTAAGGTGACTAATACTGTGACTAGTCACTATGCTAGCTTCTTGGCTATAAGTGATTATTCAAAGTATGAATATGTGTGTGTGTGTGTGTGTGTGTGTGTGTGTGTGTGTGTGTGTGTGTGTAGGGGGGAAATCCAGTCTTCTGCTGTTGTGCTCTTTGCTATCTGATTTTTCTTTCACTAAACTTATTAAGACTTTCTTAGAATCTCCAGTTCTGTAACATATAAATTCTAAAATGACTAGATCAAACAATCTTTGAGATCACTTTCATAGTAAGAATCAATTATTTTAATTAGGAGAGAATTTCTTGGGCCAGAGAGATAGTCTTGGGTTAGTCAAGGGATAAGGCATTTGCCTTTCACATGGTTTGATCTCCAACACTGTGAATGGTTTTCTGAGCCTTGCCAGGAGTGATCCTTGAGCACAGAGTTAGGAATAAGCCCTGAGCACTGCCAGGTGTCACATATAAACAATGACCACAAGAAAGCAACAAAAAAGAAACCTTTTTTAAAAAATGATCTATTAGTTACCATCCTGGAAGTCTCCTTAGTTTACTCGAGATCCTGTAGATTAATTAGATTAGTCATATAGTAACCAAACTTCAAAAATTGAGATCATGAGGCAATTCTATGGTCTTTTCTCGTAGAGGGCTACCTGTAGATCAACTTATTATAACCAAGAGCTATTCATTCTTTCTACCCTTAAAAGGACTTTTTTTTAAACAGAGCTATTATAGATGGTAAACATAGTTATAACTATTTATAAGGTGACGTAGCAATTGCTTACATCCATTGTGGGGTCTTTCCTTGTTCTTCTGAAGTCTGAGGTGGTTATATACAATGTTATGAGTAATAGAATGTGGTAAAAATGACACGACCTGTTATGAATATAATGAATTTCAGGTGACACATCTCACTAGCAAGCTAGAGAATGGTCATTGTAGCTGAGCCCATCTTAAATAGACCAACTTCTAGCTGACCTGGCAGCTACTTGCAGAAGCATCAGAGAGTTGAAACCAGAAGAATCATCAATCTGAGCCCAGCTCAAATTCTCAACCCACACAACCATAAACTAATGAAATGTTTGTTATTTTAAGTCATTAAGATTTTGATGAGGGCCTGGAGAGATAGCACAGCAGTGTTTGCCTTGCAAGCAGCCGATCCAAGATCAAAGGTGGTTGGTTCGAATCCCAGTGTCCCATATGGTCCCCCGTGCCTGCCAGGAGCTATTTCTGAGCAGACAGCCAGGAGTAACCCCTGAGCACCGCCGGGTGTGGCCCAAAAACAAAAAAAATTTTTTTTTGATGAATCATTAATCAGCCAAAAAAATTTAACAGGTGGAAATTATAGGAACATATAAGTGAACTGTAACATATAAGATGTACTTTGGGTTGTTATTAGGCACCAGAGCAGGTTTGTAAGTTATAATGAACATACCACTTTGGTGAAGGATGTTGACAATATGCGGGGGTAGGAAGCATGTGAGAAATCTCTGTATTTTGCTCTCAGTTTTGCTGTGTGAAACTTCTCTACAAAAAAGTCATTTAAAACAGCCCAACAATCAGATAACAGATTAAAATAAAGTCACATAAGGAAATGACCGAAAGAATTCTATGTGCTCCATAAACTATTTTTCCCATATTAGACAAACAGAAACACTAAATTCCCCAGGCTACTTGCAGTTAGATAAAGGCATAGCATTCCTTCTGGCCAAATGTAATGTGAGCAGAAGTGATTAATGTCATTTCTTGGCTGGAATGATTAAGCGTTCAGTAAGCTTCCCTCCGATTCTCTCTTCATCTGCTAGCTGGATGAAATCAGAGTGACATTAAAGACCATGACGGTAGAGTCAGAAGAGATAGAATCTGACAATTTGGAAGAGAATGCCCCATCTTGATTCAGCTTTGATGCCAACTATTTATGTTATTTTAAACTACTCAAATTTTGGAATTCTTTGTTATAGCAGCTAGTAGTTATTAGTAGTACCTAGTTAGGAACAAAAAAAATTAATGGACTGTGTTATAGATAATTTATTTTTACAGATTTGATTGATATGTTTTATTTTAAGTACATTTAATTTAGAGAGTATGTTTACATGCTTCAAAGTTTAAAATATGAAAAAGTGTGTCTTTATTATACTTTCTAGCCTTTCAGATATTTCCTTTCAAAGAAATATTAGGTAAATGTTGTATATCTCTCAGAAATATTTTGTGCATATCTAAATAAGTAAATGGCTATTTTAAATGTATAAAATACTCATACAAATATATGAAAATGCTGAAAAATATGGCATGTTTTATGTTTTATTGTATATACCCAATTTTTTTCAGGTCTTCACTGACTCTTTTCCTTATTAATATTATTACATTGGGAGACATATTAACTTAATCACTTTCAAATTTATTACTATTTAACTTGCTTCCAATCTTAGATTTTTGGGAGTGTACTAGGCACATTAGCTGTGCTCAGGGATTACTCCTGACTCTGAGCTCAGGAATCACTCAGGGTGGGGCTTGAAGGACCACATAGGGTTGTGGGGAAATCAAATCTGGATTCGCTGCATTGAAGGCAAGTGTCCTACCCATTGTATTACCTCTCTAGCAACACAAGCGTTGTTGCAATGACCTCCATATTTATATATACTTTATTGCTTGTCACTGTAACTAAAATTGGAATCAGATGACATTAATCATTTGAGTGCCTAAATTTGGGTAGAGATTTCCACATTTCCTTTATAAATATTTTGATAATTTATCCTTCCATAGGTAATATATAAGAGTACCTTTAAGAAAAAACCTATTCCAAGGGTTGGAGTAATAGCACATTGGTAGGGCATTTGCCTTGCTCATGACCAACCTTGGACAGACCCCGGTTCGATTCCTTGCTTCCTAAATAGTCCCCGAGCCTACCAGGAGCAACTTCTGAGCTCAGAGCCAGAAGTAACCCTTGAGCACTGCCAGAGGTGCCCTCCCCCGCAAAAAAAAAAAAAAAAAAAAAAAAAAAAAAGAAGAAAAAAAAGAAAAAAAATCTATTCCAAGAGAGTTGGGATATTCAATATTATACATTTTGTTTTGTTTTGGTTTTTTTTTTTTTTGAGTCTCACCCACTGACTCTCAGGGGTTACTCCTGGCTCTGTGCTCAGAAATTGCTCCTGCTAGGCTCGGGGACCATATGGGATGTTGGGGATTGAACCCAGGCCTGTCCTGGGTTGGCTGCATGCAAGGCAAACACGCCCTACCACTGTGCTATCACTTCAGCTCCTGGGATATTCAATATTATAATCTTTGCTAAACTGATAGCTTCTCTATTAGAAATGCACTATGATTGCTTTTATATATTTAAGAATGTTCAGTTTTCTTTTGGCAAATTAGCTTTCCAATTTTGTTAGACTGTTGTTTATTTATTTGTTTACTTATTTATCTTATTACTATTAGTTAAGAAGAAAGGAGGTTCACGCTGAGTAGCAAAGAGTCTGCCTTTCTCACGTTTAACTAAGCCTACAGCTCAGGGCACCGAGACAGACAAGTCATCATTGCCAATCCATCTGGACATGTAGAGAACAAAGGAAACTTTAGTTTTGTTCCAAATCATATCCCAAAGGTCTACCAAGAGTCCTGCACACCAGAAGCACTTAATATTTATGAAAATTTCAATTAGCAAATTAATGAATGCCAAATGTTGGAACTTGGAGAATTATTTTCCCACTGTTGAATTCTTTCCAGAACATGAAGAACTTGAAATTTGCCCTTATGAATGATTACACAGCAGGTTCCTGGGTGTTGGTAATGTAGGCACAAAGCATTCTTCTAAAATACCTGAATATGAATAGCTAGAGAGTATACTTCAGGCAGGACTTGTTTTTTTCCTCCAACAATCCTCCTCACAACCCCAACGCTTTAGAGGATCTTAGCTAAAGATATATCATTCTAGAGTATCTAATATGTAATTTCCCTTGGGATCTTATATTGTAACTACAGATAAAATGAAAGGAATAAGGAAACATGCAAACTATCCTGCAAGCAAGACTATATCTCTATAAATGCCAGTGAGTTCTCTGCAGCACCAAAATATCTTCTAGGTAAATGGATGTTTAATAAAATCGAATTGGGTTCCACAACAATTGATTCAAAAACAAGGATTCATGTATATATAAGTTATTATTTTATTAATGAATGACACTCAAGTGGGTTAAAAAGAAAGGGAGTTAAAGAAGGGAGATAAATCCAAGTTGAGTATACTGGCATTACAGTCTTTGCTGTGGATAACTGGCATTTCATCCCATTGAAAAGGCCCTGTAAGTCAATGTATATGTCTTCAAGCTATCTCACCTAAGCTATGACAAAGCCATTTTTTTTCTCTGACCTTTCAGTGCATTGCAAATCTGGGTAAAATAGAGCAAGAGAAGATCATTTAGCAAACAAAGTTCAGTGCTAGGGGGTGCACCAGCTGACACTATCTTAGACACTATCCTGACATCTACTCAGTCCTTTCTATTGAACTTTGTCTCCAGTCTGACCTACTCCATTCTTTTGCCTTATTTTCCTCCAAGACTTTCTAAAATGAAAATCAGGTTTATCTATTCTCCTGCCATTCAGATGAAGTACAGATCACTTTATAAGACTCACAAGATCCTGGGTGTTACAAATCTCTAGCCTCAAGTTTCTAACTATTCCCTAGGCCCATGGATTTCACACTGGACATTTCTGTGGCTCCCAGCTGTCCATAGAGCTCCTAGAGCTCCTTGGTGCATAGGATCCTCCTAGTACTCCCTTTGTGGGACCATGGTTGCTTTTCACTATTCTGTCAAGACACGTTAGATCCTTAGTAACTCCTATATTGACAGCTCTAGGTGCCTGGCTCACAGCAGGTCCTCACTTGTAATCTGAATAATGGGTTCAAGAATTTCAAAGGTGGGCCTGGAGAGATAGCACAGTGGCGTTTGCCTTGCAAGCAGCCGATCCAGGACCAAAGGTGGTTGGTTCGAATCCCGGTGTCCCATATGGTCCCCCGTGCCTGCCAGGAGCTATTTCTGAGCAGCCAGCCAGGAGTAACCCCTGAGCAATGCCGGGTGTGACCCAAAAACCAAAAAAAAAAAAAAAAAAAAAAAAGAATTTCAAAGGTGGAAAGGAAAGCCTCTGGGACAAGAAAGAGAAGATTTTGAGGGAAAGGGAACAAACTGGTATTTTAAATATTTACTAGGAACAAAGAGCTTAGATATTATCACCTTAGGAAGTCCACCTGCCCACCCTGTTAATATGAAGTCAAAGAGGTTAAAGAACTGTCCCGAATCACCCAGTTGGTGATTCTTAGGATGATGTGAACAATGAAGATTTTACATCTCATGGATGTCAAAATGCACATACTTTTCCAGACGCCACATTGCTTGTGAGGACCATTCAATTTACTAGTGGAAGAACAATCCTCTGGGTGTGTAAATTTATTGTGCCTTTACTCCTCTCAGGGGTTGTAACATCCTGCAAGATTGGGGGAAGGGATTGGGGAAGGGGCTGGGAAATCTTGCTCTGGCCCCTCCTCATCTCCCCCCCACCCACCCTGCAGTTGCTGGCAACGCTCAGAGCTTCTCAGTGCTGAATATCAGCGTTTCTGTTATCACATGTTATCAGCACCAGGTCTCTCTGGGACTAAGTGCTTATTGGAATAATCCAGAAACCCTCTTATCAAGCGTCCCACACCAGAGAGGCCCCTGCTCTCCAGAAACAAGTCCCTTTCCATCAGCCAGAGATGGAATTAACCTCCCAAAGGACCCTGGGCAGCCCGTATGAGCCAATCACAATTGTTTCCACACTGAATCCATAGACTTTATTTTCTTTTTCTTCCAAATCTCATGGCTGTTGCATTCAGCTCCAGCTCCACAAGTTGCTTAGAAACTGCTTTGCGTCAGCAGGCTCATCCAGGTCCCCATGTGCAGGCAGAGTGATAAGCACCACTATTTATTTTTTTTAAATACAGGCCTATAATTAAGGAGAATGTTCTGATGTCTGCAAAGTCCAGCTGGCAATGAACAGGCAGTGAGAAAGCCTCAAGGTTGAACAGAGCTTGGGATTTCATGGTGAAAATGAATAAATGAGGTCCCCCATTCACATCTCTCTGAAAATGTAGGGTCAGTGAAAACTTTAGGTGACTCTGAAACCCTGTACTCTCCAACTTAGTTTTTCTTTGGCTGCACCCCATCCTTCAGAACTAATGATGTTCCTTAATGGGGAGATACCTCCAACTCCATGTCTCACTCTTTTGAGAAAGAAAAAGGAAGGAGAATGAAGGTCTGCTGATGTCAGTGAGCTGCCATTGTGCCTGCCTGTCAGGCAACACACTCTCAGTGTTTCTTCCTTCTGCTAACAGTCTTTTGATCTAGTGCTAGGGTTTATCTCTCCCCTAATCAAGACCCCAAAGTTTGTGGCAACGGTGCTATTTGGTTCCATGAAGCTGACATATACTATTAATCAAAGGAAATGATTCTTTGCAGGATACATGCCCTGGGATTTGGTCCTGGTACTTGGTCAGACTTTGAGGAAGGAGGCATTTTATTTATGGTGGATTTGCAGCCTTGGTAAGGTGGTTCTGGTGGTGGTCATCTTCATTACCACATAGAGAAAACCCATTAAAAATGAAGCCAAAGTAGAGAGAAAAAGAAAGACTATTGGTGTCACAAGTTTAAAGGGTACATGAGTCTGTCCATTTTTTTTTTGTAAGTTTGACATGGCTTTTTTTATTTGCAGCAAAAATAGTCCAAGAAAGCAACTGTGCTAATTCTTTTCCACTAAAGACCAATTTCCTGTCTTCTTAGATGAAATTGGGAAGAAGGCTTTTTATTTTTGATTTTGGTACCTATTATGCAAATATTTCCTCCTCCATAGGAAACATAAAATTAAAAGGGAGATGTGTGTGCATAGAGAAGGGAAAAAACATCTTGGACTTCTACCTGTCACAGAAATGTATATTACAATCCACAGATGTGGTTACTGGAAAGAAACATCAGATATGCTCTTTTAATTTCAGAAACTTTGGTATTGAGAAAGGATGAGAGGAATATGGGTACTCAGAGCTAAAAACACAAGCTCATGTAAACCCTGATGCAAGTCCTTGATGATCCAGGTTATAAGATCATGAAGAGTTGAGAGGCAACTACCTAGAATGTTGGAGTGGAGAGGAAGGCAGAAGGATGATGTTAGCAAAAGTAGGGTGCTGGAAATTTTCCTGGCTTTTAAAACCCATAACTTCAATTTTGGTTGAGAGTTTTTTTATGTTATCTTACTGTGCCCTTTTCTCACACCCTTTCCCCATCTTCTTTTTCTTTCTCTACCCCGACATGTAGTAAGAACAAGTAGGAAGTATGGTTGTGGGGAATCACTTCCATTTGCTTTTCTACTCAGGGGACTCAGCCCTAGGTAAATGGGTTTTAAATTACATCAGGCAAGAAGTAGGTTAGACTGAAGGAAGAACCAAGCAGGACTCCTAAAATGGCATCCATATTGGTTGCCAAGGCAACATGCTGACTCTTTCCCTGGAGGAATTTTAAAATAGGTCACATATTCTTTTTTATGGGAGTTTCAAGTCCTGCCAGGAATAATGATGGGACTAGCAAAGGACTCAGCATGAGAGGTCATATTCTGTCAAATCACACATTTCATTTATAGAAATCTGTACAAAAGGACAACTCTTTCTTATTGAACAGGCAATCTTAGGCCATTCTCTTTGCATAGCCCTGAAAGTGGAAGCATGGTCCAAGGGGTTGGTGGAGATATAGAAGCTGGGGTGAGGAGAAGGAGTTTTTGCCTATGGTTCCATGAATTACCCTCTCTGGGGGATTAAGTACTTGGATGTCCCTTGGGTACATCCTCCTCCCCTCTTAGCAGTTTCTTTATGGCTTTCATCCCAGCCCTCTCTTCGATTACTGGCTCCTTTGGACTGTAGAGCCAGGATCAAACCTTTGGTCTACTTCTTATTATCCAGACAATGCAATCATGCTACTGGAACCTTTGGCACCTTGGTTTATATGGTCTGGAAATGCTGTGGAGCAGGACACTTAAGAGGTTACCTGTGTACACAGGGCAAGAAGATGAAATCACTCAAAAAATGTCTCAGTCCTGAAACTGACACAGAGAGGGCAGCCAGGTAGATATCATCTGTTTCAATTCAAGTTTATAGTGTTTTTTTTTTTTTATATCTTTCTTAGGGAGTTCCTGAGCAGAGGACAGTTATAATTCTTTAGCATCTGGTCCTAAAAAAGACATCCAGTGGGTAAAGATGCCTGAAGTTCCACCTTATGCAAATCTTGACTCTTGCACTCTAATGACCTCTTTTAATCTCTTTTCTAATTTGTGGCTTATGTGTTTGTGGTCATTTGATGAAAATCTGCCTCTGTGATAAGCAGGGAGGGCAGGGACCTTGCCTGCCATGTTCTCCACTGTATCTGTAGTGCCTGGCACAAGATAAGAGCTCTGTAAAGGTTGAAAGAACAAATAAATGATCAGAAACCCTGTTTGGTAGTTGCATATGTCTTTGCTTAATAAGACACTGGGGAAATGAAGCCATTGCTATCTAATAAATGTAATTTCTTTGAGAAGAAAACTTTTTGCAAACAGGAGCCCATGTGATATATATAAATTATTAAATAGGCCCATGGTGGTGAAGACTAATTCTTCAAGTTACAAAGTCTGGTTGAATTTTGTTTTTTTCTTTTTCTAGTTTAATGCACTAGCTTTCAAAATCTAAATCAGTTGTTTCCACTTGCTGAATTCCATAGACTAGAGAAATCTGCATTTCTTTAAGTTCTTGGCAAAGAAATTTCAGCTTAAAATCTATCTTAAACTATTGCAGAATTGATAGGTTTGACCCTTTCATTTCATAGGGCTTCAGGTTTGTCCTTTGTGTCTTTCTGCTTGGACTTCCTTGTGTCAGGTGTAGTCAGAACTATACAGCTCAGCCATTGGATATGCATGACTGTGAAGACACTGGGTAGATGAAGATTGGGGAATAAGGAAGTCACTCTTGTGGAAATGAGTACCTGAATTGAAGTCTGGTGGGTCAAAAAGAGAGCACGGGGGCTGGAGAGATAGTACAGCCAGTAAAGCACTTGCTTGCACATGGCTGTCCTGGGTTGAATCCCTGGCACCCCACAGGGTTCATTGAGTTCTGTGAGGCATGATCCCTGAGCACAGAGCCAGGAGCAAGTTCTAAGCACACAAATATAGAAAGGAGCATGACTTTTTATTGAAGTGCAGTCTTGCATTTCAACAGAGAATAAGCTAAGTAGAGAAAGCCTGAGAGATGAATCAGATGAGTGCCCTGGAAAGGTAATTGATTTTGACCTTCTGGGCCCACACCAGGCAGCCAAGTGAGGGCCTCACCTTGCTCTCAGCCTTCTGTGTACTTCGCCTTCTTTGTTCCAAGTGGAAGTAGAAGTCCTTAATGTTCACAAAACAAAAACCTCACTAAAATCTCCTTTATCAGCAAGGACTGCTGACACAGCATTGCAGTTGTTTTTTTTGTGTGTTGTTCTGGCAGAGTGATAGCCCCTCATTGGCCCTCATCCTACTTCCTCCAATAAATGTTAAGATGGAAAGAGATTGTTCTGTCAGACGCTGCATCTCCCAGCCTGCCTTGTGCCCTTGGTATCACTGTGGCCTATTCATGCTCACCAACGAATGTGAGAGGAAGTGATTGGGTAGCCTTTGGGTTAAGGTGTTTAATAAAAGTGTATGAACTGGTATACACTTTCCACACTTGGTTCTTTCTTGGTAGTTGGAGAGGAGTCTCTGATAAGGACGAGAGACACCAGGAAAATGCAAAGGTACTGGCATCTGAGTGACCAGGTAAAAGGGAGTCACCTGCAGACTTACAGAGCCTTCCTGGCAGTATGATAAAGAAACAAATGTCTTTTTCCATTACATGTTTGGGTTTATTCATCCTGGCTATTGAGTTCACACTAAATTATACACTCACACCTCAAATCTGAGATCAAGCAGTGGAATACAGATAAACTAGTCCCCAAACTTGTGTTTTGGGTTGCTGGCACACATTTGGTCATGGTCAGGATCAGTAGCTACCTCCAAAAAGTTTTAAATAATCTTTAGTTGGGGAAAAGGTAATAATCTTTGTTTGAATAGATGATCAGTTTATATGAGTTAAAAAACAAACTTTTGAAAAGACAGTATTCCTTGCCATCCCTGTCCCATCTACCCTTGTTATTGTACCTTCCCTAATATGCATAAAAGTTATTATTTTTATTAGATGCTTAGGTATTCTTTCAGCATAAATACAAATATTAAATATATATGTAAATATTAGCATTTGACTACATATCCATAGTATATAATTTATATATACTTTATATATGCTTACATATAAATATATAATTTAATATGTTAGTATATTTAAAATAATATAAATATAAGCACATATCTGCATATTTATATACACCCCTGTTGTATTAAGAGAACATATAAGATTCTATTATGCATTTACATTCTTTATCTTAGATACTTTTCTATTATCGGTACATAAAGAACACCTTTTTCACTAAAATAATTACTTCACTTAACTAATTAACTGATGGATGCTTGAGTTGTTTTCATTATTTTTTGTGGCTAGATAGTACAGCAAAGTATAATCTTTCCATGAGTTCAGGAACTACGGAAAGACACTTTCCAGAAAATTTTTTTATGGATATTTGCTTTTCTCTTTGAATCAATCTGTTGTTTTTAAGATTTCAGAACATGTTCAGCTTTGGATTGTGGTATTTTGTTCTCTAGAATCTCTTGCCCAGGGCTGAGGCAATTGAATTGAATAGAGAAAAGATTAGAGAATAGAGAAGAGAAAGAGCGAAAGAGCTGAGTGTTAGTGCAATAAGACACTCCAAGGTAAGACATATGAGCCTTTCCTGTTTTTTTTTTTTTTCCAGTCTCTTCCAATTTACATGGTGATCTGTGCTGTTGTGACATAGTGTCCATTTAAAGTGGTAAGATCTGGTTCAAGAAATGGAGCACACGAGGGCCTGAGTTTGATATCTGGTAAGTCATGGCCCCCTGAGCTTCAAAGGTTGTTGTTGCCTTGGTAATCTCCAGCATCCAGCACACTAGGGCTTGGATGAGAGTTGGGGTGGGAGAAAGTTCTGCGATGTGTGATATAAGTTTCCATCTATCAGGGAATCGAGACTTTTCTGGTTGCTCTAGGCTGATGATATCACTCAGGCGAAGAATCAGAGTTGCAGAAACAGTTTCAGAACTAGGACCTCACTCAGATAATTCACATTTGATTCCTTGGCTCTGTGGGACCTTTGGAAGCTGTTTAACTTTTTTGAGAAAACCTTGACTTCCTGGCTAGAAAATCGAAAAGGATCATAGCAGAGGTATGAGGACTACAGAAGACAATGTAGACAAGAGAATTAATGTGGGATTGTGGAATTGATCCGTCCCCAACTCACTCAGTATATACCTTGTTATTCATTGGATGGGATTATCTTTGAACGTAGCATCTTGAATCGGTGTTGAGACCAAATGGTCCCACCTTTCAGATGTGATGTTTTCTCTCAGATTAAAATTCTCGGTTGGAGAGGAAGTAGCCCTTTAAGTTTTCCAGTTCTCCTGGGAGCTGGTGGCTTACAGTTGTGGCTTTTCTAGGAGCTAAGGGTAACGTGAGGAACTTCTCAAAAACCTTTTCTCTCTACATGCCTGTGTGTGAATTATTTTCCAGACCACCATCTGATTCCAGACCTGTGTTTCTCCAGTGTTCTGGTGTTGGGACCTGAAGATTTAATTCAATAGATTAACACAATGAGCATCACAGTGCACTTCAAATACATAGACATATGACATGATCAGCCAGCAAGTAGGATCTGTTCTTCTACTCGACTTCATCCTGGCCTGACTCTTCATGAACAATGTGGTTAAATGATGCTTTGCGGTCACCAGGCAGTTCAGGTCTGTGTCACATTGATTCCTTAGATCAACTCTTCCAGATATCAGACTGACTGGGAAACTACTGGACTATTTCAAGTAAAGGCTTTGGGGTTGAGATTGATCAACTCAAAATGAAATAAACTCATTACCTGCAAGAATGACATATTTATAAGCAAATGCCTTCTCTTTTAAAAAGTTGTCTTCGAATTTGACAAAATCAAGTGACATTTACCGTCAGTGAAGCATAAAGGAAAATTGAAATCAGAGTTTTTAGTTTCTAGCATATATTTACTGATTTAGATGAATGTACCTATGATTGGTGTCTATGTGGATACTTTGCAATTCTGCAACTCTGCAACTGTTTCTGAAAGCTAGTGTTTTTCGGAATAGCTTTATCCTTAAATTAATTCTTCCTTCCTTCCTTCCTTCCTTCCTTCCTTCCTTCCTTCCTTCCTTCCTTCCTTCCTTCTTCCTTCCTTCCTTCCTTCCTTCCTTCCTTCCTTCCTTCCTTCCTTCCTTCCTTCCCTTCCTTCCTACTTCCTTCCTTCTTCCTTCCTTCTCCTTCCTTCATTTTGGGCCATAGCTGCCAGTGCTGCCAGGGGTTACTCATGACTCTGCTTAGAGGACCATATGGCATGACAGAAATAAAATCTAGTTCAGCCACATGCAAGGCAAAGGCCCTACCCATCATGTTATCACTCTGGCCCCAATCTTAGTTTTATTTTTCCGTTTTTTTTTTTTTTTTTTTTTGCGTCACACCTGGCAGCATTTAGGGGTTATTCCTGGCTCTGCACTCAGAAATTGCTCCTGGCAGGCTTAAGAGGGGAACCCTATGGGATGCCATATGGGATTCGAACCACCGTCCTTCTGCATGCAAGGCTAACACCCCACTTCCATGCTATCTCTCCGGCCCATTCTTCAGTTCTTTTTTTTTTTTTTTTTTTTTTTTTGTGGTTTTTGGGTCACACCCGGCAGTGCTCAGGGGTTACTCCTGGCTCCATGCTCAGAAATTGCTCCTGGCAGGCACGGGGGACCATATGGGACGCCGGGATTTGAACCGATGACCTTCTGCATGAAAGGCAAACGCCTTACCTCCATGCTATCGCTCCGGCCCCAACGGTTCTTCGGTTCTTTTTAAAGGTCTTTAAAAAACCCCACATTTCTCTTAAACCATACTTGCAAGAGTTCAAGACTTTTTCATGGCTTTTGCTCAAGTATCGCTCCTAGAGGAGCTCAGGTGACTATATGCAATGTTGGGGATGAAACTCAGGTCAAATATGTGGAAGGCAAGTATCTTACCTACTGCACTGTTTCTCTGTTTTTTATCCCCTAAATGAAAATATATGCTTGATTCATAGTAATAATAGTGCACATAATTGAATGAATGAACAAGGCAATGGAGAAAGATTCTGTGAGAATAGAATAATGAAGTAAGTTCATAACTTTGGAGAGTATTTATTTATTTATATGAGGGTTCTCTGAGTTTTCTTCTGGCTCTAACTCGGTGAATAATTCTGGAGGTTCTTCGGGGACAACATGTAGTGCCAGGAATAAAAATGGAGCTCGCCATATCCAAGGTAAGTGCTTTAACCTCTGTACTGTCTATCCACCCTAAGTATCATTGTCTTGTCTTTTCTTATATTTTTTCTTTTTTTTTTTTACATACTTTTTTAACTCTTAGCCTTACTTCATGGGTTCATTCCTTCTCCTATCCAAACACTGACTTTGTTGTACATTCAGTGTTTTGTGCTTGACTTCTGTGTAAAGGCACAGTGCTATGGGCTGGTGGACTCATGGAAATGACCAGGTCTCTTATATTTTTAATTATAAGACATTTCAGCTTGGCAGGGATGATATGTCACAAGCTCATTCTGAAATGATTTTACCATGGAGTTCTTACTGACTTTCAAAAATGCAGTTTAGGGGGCCAGAGAGAGTATGTAGTTTGTAGGCTGTTACTTTGTACATGACTGACCCAAGTTCAGTCCCCAGTATCACATGGTCTCCTGAGACCTACAGAAGTGACCCTTGTGTGCAGAACCAGGCAAAACTGGGTGTGTTCAGAAAACAAAGAAAAAAAAAACAACAACTAGAAAATGAAGTGTTGAATATTTGTCTATTTTGATACATGTATGAAAATCATCATAACATCTAACATCATAACATTTAAGAATAAAACACAAAAAGTCCTAGACATGGATCTGAGTTCAAACACCCCACTGGTAGTCCATGATACCAGTGAGGAGGGAGACAGGAAGAGAGCCAGTGAACAACCCTGGGAAATTAAAGGACTTTCA
Source organism: Suncus etruscus (assembly GCF_024139225.1). NCBI lineage: Eukaryota > Metazoa > Chordata > Mammalia > Eulipotyphla > Soricidae > Suncus > Suncus etruscus. Next base: position 52,620,240 of record NC_064857.1, read on the forward strand.
GAGATTTAGTACCCTCTTCCCTGACCCTCTGCCCTAGCCTCACCTCTTGCTAACACCTTCTCAGCAGCTAAAAATGGATTAGAGCATATGCACTATAGCATGACCTTCTACAAACATAGTCTGAAATGAGCACCCAGTGTTCCTAGTTAGGATGACTATGTTTTCTGTTTTGAAGCTGCTTAAAAAGCTTTATCTTCTTTTGGTTTATTGCTGATGTGTTTATTCTCACTATACTTGTGCGAGAAAGCATGTAATATCAAATTTTGTGCTTTATACAAATCCTCATTTAGGATATGGATGATTAAGTACCATCCCACCCTACTGCTGTCACCAATGGACATCTTTCTCTAAGAGTAGCAAAAGGAACAGGTGAAGGGCTTTGGAAAATTTGCCTACCCACACCCACAGACATATGTTTCAGTTGCAGCTGTAAAGGGACACCAACAGCTGTCTCTCACTGAGAATTGGATATATATACCAGCCACTCTGCGTGTGTTTTTATCTGGATAGTCCTTATAAAATCCTACAAAAATAGGATCATTTTATCATTGATAGATGAAAACACCTGGGCAAAGAGACATTGATACATAACAGACCATCGAACTGTGAGCAATGAGGAGCCTCTGCTTCTTGGAGGGGGTCCCCAGACCAGGCAGATATTGCTGACTGCAGACAGGATTTGACATTACCTGGTGGACTGTTTAAAAGCAATTCTAGATGATGTATTGCCCTTACAATCTAGGAACATTCACATAATAATCTAGACTTTATCCGTAAAGAACATATGGCTACAATAGGCCTCTACACTTATATGGTTCTATTGTCAGAGGTGTGGCTGCTTTCTCAGATGGAAGGACCCTCACTAGATCTCTGTAATCACCATTGACTCCTGTATATTCTCTGCATGACACCTTAGCCATTCGAATTTAATACTCTTGCTCTCTGAATAATAGTAAGTACATGACAAAGGATAGGAATGGTAGATAAGAAAGATATGTAGGGGGTAAATGGTGATGAGGCTTTCTTTCCATCTATATTAACCCAGTTGAATTTGCACACCTTGGGGTCAAAAAAAGGGCTGTGTTGGTTGAGCTTAATTTTCTATCTTGCCCATCTTGTTAGAAAACCATTTATTTTCCTTCTTGAGATTGGCTTTGTTTAATTACTATTGAAAAGGGACTTTATTATCAAGGTTACCATTGAATCTTAATCCATGATTGAAGACAATTGCTTTGTAAATTGATAGCTCCATGGGTTCTATTTGCATGGAATTCTACTAGTAGCCTTGGTGGTGGCCTGTGCCACTGGTTTAGATGGATAGTATAGTTGAAAATCTTTCCCTTGGGGCCATTAAACTTAGGATAGTGATATAGAATTGGAAAGAAGACAGGCAACTAAAGAAAAGTGTTAGTTAGCAGCTATGGAATGCTATAAATGCTAATATAAAAAGGAGTCTGTACGCACAGCCAGAATTAGTAGTGCAGATGTGGGTGGCAGAGACGGAAGGCTTTCATCTTGCTCTTTTAATCTGGAAAGTTGTCATGAACAAAACCAGATTTTGGTGATAACCAGAGAAGGGAAACTTTCCTCTTTTTTCCCCAAATTCTCTTTCCTTTTTTAAAAATATATTTATTTAAGCACTTTGATTACAAACATGATTGTAGTTGGGTTTCCGTCACAAACAACAACAACAACAAAACACTCCCCATTCTCCAGTGCAACATTCCTAACACCAATGTCCAAAATCTTCCTCCTCCCCCTTCCCCCCATATGAGTGAGACTATTCTGTGTCTAGCTATCTATCTTCCTCTGACTTATTTCACTCAGCATAATAGATCCATGTACATCCATGTATAGGAACATTTCATGACTTCCTCTCTCCTGACGGCTACATAATATTCCACTGTGTATATGTACCACAGTTTCTTTAGCCATTCCTCTGCTGAAGGGCATCTTGGTTGTTTCCAGAGACTGGCTATTGTAAATAGCACTGCAATAAATATAAGTGTGAGGAAGGCATTTTTGAATTGTACTTTTGTGTTCCTAGGCTATATCCTTAGGAGTTGTATAGCTGGATTATATGAGAGCTCAATTTCCAGTTTTTTGAGGACTCTCCATATTGTTTTCCATTAGGGCTGGACTAGAAGGCATTCCCACCAGCAGTGAATGAGAATACCTTTCTCTCCACATCCCTGCCAGCACTGGTTGTTCTTGTTCTTTGTGTTGTTTGCCACTCTCTGTGGTGTGAGATGGTACCTTATAGTTGTTTTGATTCGCATCTCCCTCATGATTAGTAATGTGGAGCACTTTTTCATGTGTCTTTTGGCCATTTGTGTTTCTTCTCTGAGGAAGTGTCTGTTCATTTCTTCTCCCCGGTTTTTGAAGGGGCTATATGTTTTTTCTTATTAAGTTCTGTTAGTACCTTGTATATTTTCGATATTAGCCCCTTATCTGATAGGTGTTAGGTGAGTAGTTTCTCCCATTCTGCGGGTGGCTTTTGTATCCTAGACACTATTTCCTTTGAGGTGCAGAACCTTCTCAGATTAATATGGTCCCATCTATTTATTTCTGCTTCCACTTGTTTGGAGAGTGCTGTTTTCTCCTTGAAGATGCCTTTAAGTCTCAAAGACATGGAATGTTTTAACTATGTGTTGTTTTATGTACCTTATAGTTTAAGATATGATATAAAGATCTTTAATCCATTTGGATTTGAACTTTATGTATGGTGTTAGATGGAGGTTAGATGAGTTTGATTTATTGCAAGTGGCTGACCAGTGGTGTCAACACCATTTGCTGAAGAGGCTTTCCTTGCTCCATTTTTGATTTTTTGCCTCTTTATCAAAGATTAGTTAATTGTATGTTTGGGAACATTCTCGGAATACTCAAGTCTATTCCACTGATCTGAGAGTCTTTCTTTATTCCAATACCATGCTCTTTTAATGACTATAGCTTTGTAATACAATTTAAAGTTGGGGAAAGTGTTGCCTCCCATATTCCTTTTCCCAAGGATTTTTCTAGCTATTTGTGGGTGTTTATTATTCCAAAGGAATTTCAGGAGTGTTTAAGCCACTTCTTTGAAGAATGCCATTGGTATCCTTAGAGGGATTGCATTAAATCTGTATAATGTATTGCCTATTTAAATGACGTTAATTCTCTCTATCCATGAGCAGGGTACATGTCTCCATTTCCTGTGTCCTCTTTTTTTTCTTGAGCAGAGTTTTGCAGTTTTCTTTGTAGGTCCTTCACATCTTCAGTTAAGTTGACTCCAAGATATTTGAGTTTGTGTGACACTAGTGTGAATGGAATTTTTTTTTTTTTTTTTTTGGTTTTTCCGGCCACACCGTTTGATGCTCAGAGGTTACTCCTGGCTAAGCGCTCAGAAATCGCCCCTGGCCTGGGGGGATTATATGGGACACCGGGGGATTGAACCGCGGTCCTTCCTTGGCTAGCGCTTGCAAGGCAGACCCCTTACCTCTAGTGCCACCTCGCCGGCCCCTGGATTGATTTTTTTTTTTTTTTTTTTTTGGTTTTTGGGCCACCCGGCGGTGTGCTCAGGGGTTACTCCTGGTTATCTGCTCAGAAATAGCTCCTGGCAGGCACGGGGGACCATATGGGACACCGGGATTCGAGCCAACCACCTTTGGTCCTTGATCGGCTGCTTGCAAGGCAAATGCCGCTGTGCTATCTCTCCGGGCCCTGGATTGATTTTTTAATGTCATTTTTTCCCTCTATCATTAGTGGTGTATAAGAGGGCCATTAATTTCTATGTGTTAATTTTGTAGCCTGCCATTTTGCTATATAAATCTATTGTTTATAAAGCTTTTTGATAGTCTTTTTTTGTTTTCTAAGTATAGTATCATGTCATTTGTAAACAGAGAGCTTGATTTCTTCCTTTCCTATCTGAATGTTCTTGATATCTTTATTTTGCCTATTTGCTATATCAAGAACTTCCAGACTCTGTTAAATAGGAGTGGTGAGAGGACACCTTGTCTTATAGTGAATTTTAGAGGAAAGACTTTTAGTTTTTCTCTACTGAGAATAATATTTGCCATTGGCTTGTGATATATGGCCTTGAATGTATTGAGAAAAGTTCATTTCATTCCCATCTTGATGAGAAAATTTTTTTTTTGTTTTTATTTGTTTTGATTTTTGGCCACACTCGTTGATGCTCAGGGGTTACTCCTGGCCATGCGCTCAGAAATTGCTCCTGGTTTGGGGGACCATATGGGACGCTGGAGGATCAAACTGCTATCCGTCCTAGGCTAGTGCTTGCAAGGCAGATGCCTTACCTCTAGCGCCACTGCTCTGGCCCCTTGATGAGAATTTTTATCAAAGATGGGTGTTGAGGGGCAGGAGAGAAAGCATGGAGATAAAGCATTTGCCTTGCGTGCAGAAGGACAGTGGTTCGAATCCCAGCATCTCATATGGTCCCCCAAGCCTGCCAGGAGCGATTTCTGAGCACAAAGCCAGGAGTAACCCCTGAGCGCTGCCAGGTGTGAGCCAAACCCCCCAAAATGGGTGTTGAACCTTATCGAATGCTTTCTCTGCATCTATTGATTTGATCATATGGTTTTTATTTTTCTTTTTGTTAATATGCCACACCCAGTGACACTCAGGGGTTACTCCTGGCTATGTGCTCAGAAATTGCTCCTGACTTGGGGGACCATATGGCACACTATATGGATCAAACTGATGTCTGTCCTAGGCTAGTGCACACAAGGCAAATGCCTTACAATTTGCACCATCCCTTGGGCCCCCTGGGCCTGGGCTTTTGTTTTGGGAAGACTTTTGATTACTCTCCTAATTTCCCCAGTAGTGATGGGTTTATATAAATATGCTAGATCATCTTCGTTTAACCAGGGAAGATTATGAGTCTAAGAATTTATCCATTCTTTTCCAGGTTCTCATGTTTTGTGCATAGAGTTTCTCAAAGTAGTCTCTGATTACCCTTTGAATTTGCAGTATGTAGTGATCTCCCCTTTTCATTTCAAATCCGGTTTACTAAGTTTTTCTCTCTTCCATTCTTTGTGAGTTTGCTAGTGGTTTATCGATCTTATTTTTTTTTCCAAAAAGCAAATTTTGCTTTCATTGATCTTTAGAATTGTTTTTATTAATTTCTGCTCTAAACTTTGTTATTTCCTACCTATTTTTGGTTCCTTTAGTTGATCATTTTCTAATTTTATATGCTGTGCCATTAAGCTTTTTATATAGGCCCCTTCTTCCTTTCTGATGTGTGCTTGCAAAACAATAAATTTTTCCTCTTAGTACTTGCTTTTTCTCTGTCCCATAAATTCTGGCAATTTTTTTGTCTTTTCTTTTTTCAGGAAATTTTGATTTCCTCTTTGATTTAATCTTTGACTCACTGGTTCTGGGATACGGGATGCTAGGGATTGAATCTGGGCCAGCAGCATGCAAGGCAAATCCCTATTTACTGTAATATTACTCTAGCCTCTTTTGTAGGTACTGATGCATTGTTATTGTTACAGGAGTCATACTTTGTAATTCCTGAGGGCTATAGCTCTTTCTGGTTGGTGTGTGGGAGTCACTGGGGTCACACAGTCCTGGGAATTGAATTCAGAACCTCATATATACAAGGTATGAGATCCAGTCTTAAGATACCCTTTGGGGTTCCCATTTGTTCTGATTCTTGTACCTTATTCTCAATGCTCTGCTTAATTATAGCTTCTTGTAGTTTTCTTCAAAATATTATCTTCTTGTCATCCAAGATTCTAGTTTAGTTCATTTTTGAAAGTGGAATCTGTACAGAAATCACTTGATCTATGCCATCACTTCCTTTTATCTTAGGAGATGTTGGATGGCAAGAAAGAGAAAAGGATTTAAACTCAAGAAGAGAAGAGCACTCTGGGAAATTTTAAACATTCTTATTTCTCTTGCCACTTGAACCCATAATTTAAGATTTCTGCTAGGGCCACTGTCATATTTGCCAGCCTATGTAACTTAGATTTTTGCTTATTTACGTTAGATAGATACCAGGTTTTCCCTCTGAGTTCCCTCAGACCTTCAGAACATTTCTAGTTCAGCTCCTTATGTTCATTCTCTACCTTGGAGTGACCTAGCTGAGAACAAGTATCTGCATCTATTTCAGCTAATTGCAGCCAAGGCAAAATCATATTATAGTGAGGAGACCCTATGATTTTGAGTGAGACAGCTTCTTCATGTTGGGAGTATGAAAGAAATAAAATGATTGCACATATCTGGATTTCCTCAAAAAACTAAAATGCCTCTATGGCTATGAAGGCATTCATAACATAGACACCCTGGTAATATCAGCATTTCAAGGCCTTCCAGACTTCCAAGCAGGCCTGCCCTATGATTTCCACAGAGAAAGAAACTGCTCCATCCAAATGTCTATTGGAAGCTTGCTTTTGGGGGGAATTTATTTATTTATTCATTACTAAAAAAACCCTAATAATTTCCTATGGTTGTCTTTTGATTTTAATTAGAATATTAATCAAGCATGTTCTACACAGTTTTGGCTAAAATTCCACAATGCAATATACTAAACTCCTAGGATGAGAGCCAATTTAATTTGTAATAAATGTTTTGCCCTAGGTTAGCATTAAGGACTTATTATTGCATGTCTTGTGCAGCTATTATTATTATTATAAATGTGCATATTGTGTAAATTAAAATCGTATTTCATTCAGAGAAAAACCTCTGTTTGCTTGAGTCCTAGTGACTGTGTCGCTCTTCCTGAGGGAATTCAACACTGTGACACCTCTCATGGTAGAGCTAGAGCTAATGTCCTCTGGGACACTCGGTTGCTAACTAGTTCTGGGGACATTGAGAAATAGCCTCATCTGCATCATATTCACACTGAGGACTTGAAAAAGATGAGATGACAGCTGTTAGAGTATATTTGTTAAATATCCGGCAGCCACTATAATATATCATAAATATTATAATGAAGAATTGAAGTAAATGACATCTGGTAGGATTTCTAGTCTTGTTTAAGGTCCAGGAATAACATTTTAGAAAACAGTGTTGTAAGTCAAGACTTCATAATTTTTTTCTAATCTTTATTTAAGAACCATAATTACAAGCATGATTGTAGTTGGGTTTCAGTCATAAACAGAACACCCCCCTTCACCAGTGCAACATTCCCACTACCAATGCCCAGATCACCCTCTCCCCCCACCCCTGCCTGTATTTGACACAGGCATTCTACTTCTCTCATTCATTAATTTTGTCATGCTAGTTGTTAGTGTAGTTATTTCCCTAACAGCATTCACTTTCTTTGTGGCGAGCTTCGTATTATGGACTGGTCCTTCCGGCCCTTCACTCTATTGCCTCTGGGATTATTACAATAATGTCTTTACATTTTTTTTAGAACCCATAGCTGAGTGAGGCTATTCTGTGTCTATCTCTCTCCCTCTGACTTATTTCACTCAGCATAATAGATTCCATATACAGCCATGCATAGGAAAATTTCATGACTTCATCTCTCCTGATGGCTGCATAATATTCCATTGTGTATATGTACCACAGTTTCTTTAGCCATTTCTCTGCTGACGGGCATCTTGGTTGTTTCCAGAATCTGGCTATTGTAAATAGTGCTGCAATAAATATAGGCATGAGGAAGGCATTTTTGAATTGTATTTTTGTGTTCCTAGTATATCCCTAGGAGTTGAATAGCTGGGTCATATGGGAGCTCAATTTCCAGGTTTTTTTTTTTTTATTGTTTTCCATAAAGGCTGGACTAGACAGCATTCTCACCAGAGTAATAAAGAGTTCCTTTCTCTCCACATCCCCGCCAGCACTGCATGCTCTCATTCTTTGTGATGTGCGCCAATCTCTGTGGCATGAGATGGTACCTCATAGTTGTTTTGATTTGCATCTCCCTGATGATTAGTGACGTGGAGCATCTTTTCATGTGTCTTTTGGCATTTGTATTTGTTCTTTGACAATGTGTCTGTTCATTTCTTCTCCCAGTTTTTTGATGAGATTATATGTTTTTTTCTTGTAATGTTCTATCAGTGCCTTGTATATTTTGGATATTATCTCCTTATCTGATGGGCTCTGGGTGAATAATTTCTCCCATTCAGTGGGTGGCTCTTGTATCCTAGGCACTATTTCCTTTGAGTTGCAGAAGCTTTTCAGTTTAATATAGTCCCATCTGTTTATCTCTGCTTCCATTTGTTTGGAGAGTGCTATTTCCTCTTTGAAGATGCATTTAGTTTCAATGTCATGAAAAGTTTTACCTACGTGTTGTTCTATATACCTTAGGGTTGCAGGTCTGATATCAAGATCTTTAATCCACTTGGATTTTACCTTTGTACACGGTGTTAGCTGGGGGTCTGAGTTCACTTTTTGTCAAGTGGCTAACCAGTTGTGCCAACACCACTTGTTGAAGAGGCTTTCCTTGATCCATTTTGGATTTCTTGCCCCTATATCAAAGATTAGTTGATTGTATGTCTGGGGAACATTCTCTGAATGAAGTATATTCCACTGATCTAAGGATCTATCTTTATTCCAATAACATGCTGTTTTGATAACCATTGCTTTGTAATACAATTTATAATTGGGGAAAGTTATGCCTCCCATATTTCTTTTCCCAAGTATTACTTGAGCTATTCGTGGGTGTTTTGTTCCAAATGAATTTCAGGAATGTTTGATCCACTTCTTTGAAGAATGTCATGGATATCTTTAGAGGGATTGCATTTAATCTGTTCAATGCTTTGGGGAGTGTTGCCATTTTAATGATCTTAATCCTGCCAATCCATGAGCAAGGTATGTGTTTCATTTTCCTTGTGATCTCTCTTATTTTTTTTAGCAGGGTTTTGTAGCTTTCTTTGTATAGGCCCTTCACAT
>NC_064857.1:52634071-52716571 GCF_024139225.1 Suncus etruscus
GTCTTCAGCTGAGAACTACTGATGAAATGATCCACTGAGGATAGGTAATGTTCAGAAAACCCTTCTCGGAGTGTTTCAAAGAAGAAAGAACAGGAAATATTTGTGTCTCCTTTGAAAGTGAATCTCTTGTACTGCCAGTTTCAGGCACTATCAAGTAGCTATGTTTCTCTCTACAATATGAAAATAAGATCTAAAGAGATAAATCAGCCCAGAGACTTCAGGATTTGAGGAACAATATAACTATGAGTTCACCGAGTTCTCTTTCTTTTTCTATATGTCTTTGGCTGTGACCCAGTCACATGTGCAGAAGCTGGAAACCTAGAGTGCCCAAAGATACAGATAAAATTAGGCCCAAGAAAGGTCTTCCTTCCTTATTCAAAAAAGAGCCTTGAAGGCTATAAAATTCTGATAATAATTGCACTCATTCAGATAAAGCATGCTTCCTCGTCATCTCTAGCAAAGGCTGATTAAGAAGTTTATACTTTGACCCTCACCTGGTGCTTTCAATTCTTACATTCAACAAGGCAGTTGAAATATGATTCTGTGCAATAGGCAGGTAAAGGAAATAAAAGAAACATGGATTGGAATATACTAAAAATCTACTTGCAGATAACATGTTGGCCTATATAGAAAATCTCCATAAGTGTCCTATAAACTCCAAACAAAATGTCACTAATGCATCTAGACTAACTCATGAATTAAGATCAACATATAAAAGTGAGCTGTGGGGCCAGAGTGATAGCATAGTGGGTAGAGCATTTGCCTTAAATGTGGCTGGCTTAGGTTTGATCCCAGGCATCCCATATGTTCCCCAAGCTTATCAGGAGCAATTTTTGAGAGGGGGGTAAACAGAGAGAGAAAGAGAGATTGAGAGAGAGAGAGATTGAGAGAGAGAGATTGAGAGAGAGATTGAGAGAGAGAGAGGGGGGGGGGAGAGGGAGAGAGAGAGAGCAAGAAGCCAAGAGTAACCTCTGGGCACCATGGATATGGCCCTCAAACAAAAAACCAATATATATAATTTCTGAAGAGTTTATTAAGAGGACCAAAAGGCTAAGCTACAACAAACCTGGAGAAAATATTTGCTACAACCTATATTATGTAGCTAGAATACACAGGGAAAACTTAATTATATTTGTGATTATTTATGAAATCACAATCTAATTAGAAGATGAAGAAATATTTTACTGAAAAGTATATATACAGGGGCCGGCGAGGTGGCACTAGAGGTAAGGTGTCTGCCTTGCAAGTGCTAGCCAAGGAAAGACCGCGATCACGCTTCGATCCCCCGGCATCCCATATGGTTCCCCCAAGCCAGGGGCAATTTCTGAGCGCTTAGCCAGGAGTAACCCCTGAGCAGCAAACGGGTGTGGACTGACAAAACAAACAAAAAAAAAGTATATAAACAGATGGCAAATAAGCACATGACAAGGTAACCAATAACAATAATTATTAGGGCAATGAAAACAAAGGCCAAAGACCATAATGAGCTATCTTTATATAAGCGATTGAACAGCAAACAAACCACCAATCAACCTCATAAAACAGTTGACTATTATCAAATCCTAGCAAGGATATAAAATGTTGATAAGAATGTTCAACTGTCTTAAAAAAACAGCTTGAGGGACGGGAGAGATAGCACAGTGGTAGGGCATTTGCCTTGCATGCAGCCGACCCAGGATGGATGGTGGTTCGAATCCTAGCATCCCATATGGTCCTCTGTGCTTGCCAGGAGCGATTTCTGAATGCAGAGCAAGGAATAACCCCTGAGCACTGCCGATTGTGACCCAAAACCAAACAAACAAGAAAGCCCCCAAAACCAGCTTGATCATGATCATGACAATGGTAGGGAGTGAGAAAAATAGAATGACTGGCAGGGGGTGGGGGAGAAGGGAGATGGGGACATTGGTGGCAAGATGGCTGCACTGGTGAAGAAGGGTGTACATTTTATGACTGAAACCCAACTACGATGATGCTTGTAGCCATGGTACTCAAATAAAGATATTATTAGAAAAAAATGTTTGGCAGTTACCTAATAACAAAACATACATTTATAGCATGACCTAAAAATCATATTCCTGTGCATTTACTTCAGAGAAAGAAAACATTTTTTCATTGAAAAACCCAAACATGAATGTTCATAAGAGTTTTATCTGTAATAGCTCTCAACAGAAAGTAGCTAAAATATCTTTCAGTGGAAGCAGGTCTAAACTGGGACACTTCTCTTTTATGGAATACTACCTAGACATAGAAAGGAACAAAATACATACATATATATATATATATATATTTGTATAACAAAATACATATATATTTAAAACATTAAAATGTGCCACCCGTCAATCAGGTGGGAGTCCAGAAAAAGTCCCACTACAAAGGGAATTATTATTGCAAGAGTAATTTTATGTTTTAATGTGTGTTGTATAAGCATGACAAAAGTAAATTATTTTGTGCCTTTTGGGAGATAGGCTTAAGGAGTACGGAGAAAATTGGACACATTAGTGGAGTAAGACCACATTGGTACTAGAATGTGGAATACCTGAAACAACTGTATTATGAATAGCTTTGTAAATCATGATGTTTAAATAATATTTAGAAAGAAATAAAAGAAAAAATAAAAGAAATAAAAATCGCAAAGGGTCACATACTGTCTGATTCCATTTATATGACATTCTCAAAATAACAAAATTATAACTATGGAAAACAGATTAGTGGTTGCCAGGGACAAAGAATGATGAGTGGGAGAGAGGAGATGGATATGATTATGAAATGGGAGCATGAAGGATAACTTTGTGGTGATAGAATAATTATGTACCTTAAATGTGCTGGTGGCTACAAAAATTCACACATGTGATAAAATGGCTTAGAAGTAGATACATACATTGTACCAAGGCCTATTTCCTGGTTTTGCTATTGTACTATAATTATGTAGCAAGTAACCATTAGGGGAAACTTTCTGAAGGGTTCATAAAATCTATTTTTGCAATTTCCTGTGAGTATGTAATTATTTCAAAATAAAAGGTTAAAAGTGAAATAAAACCCCAAAGCATACTCCTATAAATTTTGACAGACAATTTGAAGTTACGATTACAGAGTAAACTTCATTTTCTGTCATGCCTATCTCTTTTGTCCACACTCTGCAATATGATTCTCAATGATATTATCTGAAATTCTCCATTTTTATTATTTTAAATGGGAACTACACCCAGTGGTGCTAGTGAAGTCAGCCACCTCTTTACTTTTAATTTAACTTTGGTTTTGGGCTACCCCAACAGTGCTCAGGAGTTACTCCTGGCTCTGTACTCAGAAATGACTTATGGCAGGCTTTGGGTATCATGTGGGATGCCAGCATGTAATGCAAACACTCTACTTGCTATGCTATTAATAGCTCTGGTCTCTACTCTATTTTTTTTTAAGTTTTTTTTTATTCCACTACGATTTACCAAGTTGTTAATAATACAGTTATTTCAGGCATTAAATGTTCAAACACCAATCCTACTTCAGTATGACCTTCCTTTTACCAGTGTCCTAGTTTTTCACCCACCACCTTCTTGCAGGCACAGACAAATTTATTTCAAATGATTTCTTGCAACACAAAGGCAAATGGAATTTTCAAAACTTAGAACAATAGGGTAGATTTGCAGTAATTGTTATATCTCTCAATGGCATTACTAAAATTATTGTCTAAGGTTACTGAGCTGTGGTTGGTGCTAGCTGAGTCTTTTATATTTCAGACTCACTGAGCTTGATGGCCTTCGATCTTTGGATCTGCTTGCATCTGCTGTGATACTAGCAGACTGACATTACTATGAAATTCTGAGGTTTTTCACAGTTGCATGTGAGCTGAGGTCCAAGATTCAATGTTGGTGACTTGGCAATTTGATAATGTTACATTATGGAGCTGTATGTTCTATTTCTGTTGAAGCCATCAGGCTGCTGCACCTTCATCCTGGGAAACTCCTGCTATTCCTAAACACAGTCAGAAATAATCCCCGAGCACCACCATATATGGTCTAATCTTACCTCATGTGACCCCAGACACAGTGAAAATGCCAAAGAATTTCAGTTTTGTGAGGGTGACCTGGAACTTTGGCCCTTCGGTGGTCTCAGGATAATGAGATGCTTTATCATGGGGACAATCATCATGAATATCTGAACCTTCTACATGCCCCACCAGTCCTTAATGGCTTTTGGGCCGAGAACCGATTTAGAAATGCAAATGAATAACTGCGGTGGTGCAGAGCAGGGTGCCAATTTATTTTGCTCTTTTCTCCACTCTCCAGGGCAAGTCCTCATGCTACCTTTTGTGCTCATCATTATCCTGCTCTCGGTGTAATGGGAGTTGGATCCAGCCACCATGCTCATTCAACCGATCACTTTTAGGAAGAGAAGATGAAAAGCAAATTTGAGAATACTGAGATCCAGAGAAGTTACTTTTTAAAATGCCATACTTAAATGATAACAGTTTCAAATCTTGGTCTGTAGAATAACCTAGAAGAAATGATGAAGTTAAAGTGCCTATTTAATATCTTCTACACTGATAAGAAAAAAATAAGAAGAACGAAGAAATTTCCAAATGTTGATACATTTAAAATTCTGTATCCTAACATGCCAAGTGAATGAGAGCAAAAAAGAAAGGCACATGACTTGGCTTAGAGGATAAAGTTTGACAGTGACTGGTGGCAACATATGTATCCGTGAATAGGGTATGCTTTATTTGCTTCTATTAGCCTTTTCATATATAAGAAATTCTTAGACATGGGTGAGACATGATGGAGTCTGGGGAGGCCTTAAAAGCTGGATGTGTAGTCGGGGAACTAGAAACAGTAGTTATTATCAAGGTCTCTATAAGAAGCAGGTAGAAATTAAATTCTAATTCATTTCTACAGGAAACTTAAAATTTCTATGGAGAAATGGAACCAGAGAATATGATACTTGGCTAGGGAAGAGAATTATGTCTTGATTTGCCTGAATAGAGTGTAAGTCATACCTAAAATTGCAAAAACGGAATATTTAGCTTATCAAATAAAATTGTAAAAAATAAATACATGTTATTGGGAGTGGAAATGTTCAGGAAAAACTAACTTACGTTTTTGTATTACTAGAGATTGAATTTAGGGACTCATACATGCTAGTCATGCTTTATTGCTGAATAGAATAGTCTTGGCTTCTAGTCTTTGCCTGGAAGTTTGAGTTAGAGTTTATTTCACAAGAGTCTGAAATTCAGCTTTTCACACTGGTACATAGAACTGCTCTATTGTCTCACCTGGGAGCTGATTAGAAATGCAGTTTTCTTACCCCCAAATTACAAATGATTGCTTAAATAAAAACAAATAAGTAGTATCATGAAAAACAGATAAAACAATAAGTATCAGTTATTACTGAACTGAATGGAGACTGACTTACATTCATTAAACCACCTTGTTCTGACTTGTGCTAAAAAATACTATAAAATCAAGACCAGATTTTTTTTGTTGCCCTTTTCTTCCTCTTCTTTTTTAGAATGATGATGATGATGATGATGATGATGATGAGATGATGACACCGTTTGTCTTTGGAGCTGTTTACCAGAAATTCCATGGTGGCAAAACAACAAACCTGGTTTGTTTATTTCCAAGTCTTTGAAATTTCCAAGTCAAGAAATTAAGTCAAACAAGATAGCTTGAAGTTATAATGGAAGCCTGGTATCTAGGGTGACACTGAGAAGTTATCCAGAAGTTATTCTTGGACTTCATAGTCCTTAGGCAGACTATAATCTGTGAGGGCCTGAACTGACAGGAGAGGGGTTAGAATGTAATCAACATGATTCAATCCCCAATGCCACATAACCTTTTAAACATTACTGGGAATGGCCCCCAGAAGTCCTTGGACACTGTTGGGAAGCTCTTGTTAGTCTCAGACACTGAAGAACTCAAACATCACCATGGCACTGAACTATGGACCCAGCTGGTAGGATCACTGGGAATACCTCTGAGGCCCACTTACCTCCACTTGGGGACCCCCAATACCCCAAGTCTGTTATATGAGAATTTAGCATGCTTAGAAGAGATGATGACAAGGAATGGGTCCACATTTGGAGGAATATGTGGAAGTGGGGCGTTGGGGAAGAATGTATTAAGTTTTTTTCTGAGAAAATGAGGGTCAGAGAGATCTCATGGAGGTAGGGTGTTTGCCTTGCATGCAGAAGGTTGGTGGTTCTAATCCCGGCATCCCATATGGTCCCCTGAGCCTACCAGGAGTGATTTCTGAGCATAGAGCCAGGAGTAACCCCTGAGCACTGCCGGGTGTGACCCAAAAACCAAAAAAAAAAAAAAAATGTAGGTTAAATAGTAAAAATTGACTGCTGTCTAAATTTTCCATTAAGAATTGCTTCCCACTCATCTATGGGTTTTAAGAAAAATGAAAGACATTCTTGAATAATAATTTTTAGACACAAAAGAAAAAAGAGCTGGAAGTTCCAGCTCACCTCATGAAGCTCACCACAAACGGATGAGTTTAGAGAAATAACTACATTCTGAACTATCCTAATAATGAGAATGTATGAGGGAAATAGAAAGCCTGTCTAGAGTACAGGCAGGGGTTGGGTGAGGAGGAGGGAGATTTAGGACATTGGTGATGGGAAGGTTGCACTGGTGATGGGTGATGTTCTTTACATGACTGAAACCCAAACACAATCATGTATGTAATCAAGGTGTTTAAATAAAAAATATTTATATTATATATATATATATATATATATATATATATAATATATATATATATATATATATATATATATATATATATATGGAATTGCTTCCCAACCCTCTACCAGGGAAGACCCTACTGCTGCTCTGACATCGATTTACTCAAAAGAGTCTTCCCTTAACACTGAGAAGATTTAAACAACAACAACAACAACGACCTACATACTGGACAGGGCTTTTTGCATTGTCCTTTAATTGTGAGTTGAAATTAGATGCCGCTCCGCACCATCCTGACTTCAATGTAGGATATACAGATTCCAGGATCTTCAATACAGAAACATGATACCAACAACAGAGACTGTGTGAAAAATAAAACTGGGCACTACAGACAATGACCTGGATTGGACAAACTAATTTGCCTGGAGCCTAGAATTGGTCTTATGTCAGGAAACTTCAGGGGTAGGGTCTCCATGTATTTAGGCCAAAGTTTTTCCTTTCCATGTCTCCCATACTTTGGTGGGCCCATGCAATCGATAATTGCCACTCTAACATTGTTTTTACAGTGCTCCTTTGACTCTAAAGCTTTAAGAAACCACTAGTAAAACTATCTGGAACTGCAAAAAAAAAAAAAAAAAAAAGGTTTACATTAGTGTTTACATATATGCTTTTAGTTACACTAGCATTCTGGGGGATAAAGGAGGGAGATAATGAATATATGCTTGGGAACAGGAATGAAGGGAGGACAACACTGGTGGTGGAAAGGCCCTCATTCATTGTCAATGTATACCTTAAATATCACTGTGTAAGATTTGTAATTCACTTTGGCCACAATAAAAATTAAAAGAAAAAAAAGAATTGCTTCCACTTTTCCTTATTTTCTTCTCCAGTGCTTTGTAATCCTCTTCAGCTAATTTGGAAAATGCTCATCTGGGCTCTGGGAGGATTATATTTCAATAGGAGCAACATTTGATTGTACGGAGGAGCTTAGCAGGGACCAGTGAACACCACTGGTGACAGTGACTAATGAAAGCAAAGGGCCCACAATGTGTGAATGGGGATGGGTGTTGTGTGGTTGTGCTGCCAACCTGAACTAGATCGAAGGGTCCAATTTGGTCTGCTGAGCAAACATTTTTATGGAGGTTTATTGAACACAAAATTAATTTAGGAGACATTAATAAGAAAAGAAATTGACTGACAGCAACAGTGCTGGTGTATAATGAAAGTCAGTTTAAAAGAAAGAAAGAAAAAAAAACAACAAAAACAAGAGCCTGACTTGCCAAAGTCCTTTCTTTCGTGGAGTAAATATGAGTGTTCCTAGGGTTTGAAAAGATGCTAATCCTGTATTATTCAAATAATACAGCCTTAAAATAGACCTTGGAGTAAAAGAGAAGCCTGAAGAATGGATATCACAGATACAAGTCTGAAAGTTATGTTTGCTTTGGAATGAGATGCTGCTTGGTCATTGACCTGTCACATTCTGACTGGTTTCTTTGCCTGGAAGCCTGAGTTGGAGTTTATTTCACGAGTCTGAAATTCAGCTTCTCACACTGGTACACAGAACTGCTCTATTGCCCCACCTGGGAGCTGATTAGAAATGCAGTTTCTCTTCCCCAGACCTACTGGATCTGAATCTGTAATCTAATCAGAGTTGAGGTGATTTGTAAGCATTTTCAAGTTTTAGAAGCTCTGTTTCATAAGTTCCTTTCTTTATGAGAACACTCTAACCTTGGGTAGGGCGGAAAAGCAAGAGCTGTGTAAACTCTGCCCCTCCTTCCTGATGAAACATTTAAACAATCAAAACAAAAGAAATATAAAAGGCAAAAACACTCTTCTGTAAGGTGATGACCCCAATATAAGTACAAGGAATGTTTTAGAGCCTACTTCTATGAAATGTAACAAAAGGCAACCTCTGATATTGCCGTTTCCATTACCCAACAATCCCAAAATGTGGAGCATCTACAGATCCTGAAAGCTGTGATTGTAGAGACCATGAGGTTTGTGGGGAAACTGACATTTAACCCTATGAGACTTTACATGCGCTGTTTACCACACATGGCACCCCCCTCTCTCTGCTTGCCCAATATCTATCTTCCTGTTCTCTTTATCTTTGTGTCCTACTCTCAGTTCCAGAGAGATGGTTTCCCTTGATCCTTTCACTGCCTTAACTTCATCTAGAAACTTCCCCAGGAACCCCCTTTTTCTTTAGTCATTTTAATGATAAGAATAAAACTTTCTGAGTACTTACAAAGTGATAGGCATGTCTTAAGTACTTTGCATGTGTTATCTCTTATTTTTGCAGAATCTATCAGATAAATACAGTTGTTATCATCCCTATCTTTTTTTAAATTTTTTTTTTTTGAGCCACACCCAGCAGTGCTCAGGGGTTACTCCTGGCTTTGCGCTCAGAAATTGCCCTTGGCAGGCTCGGGGTACCATATGAGATGCCGGGATTCTAACCATCATCCTTCTGCACGCAAGGCAAATGCCCTACCTCCATGCTATCTCTCCAGCCCCATATCATCCCTATCTTAACAGTTCAGGAGATTTTCCAAAGCCATTCAGATAGTAACTAGCAGACAAACGCTAGTATAACATTAAGCTGATACACTGATTAATGCTAGGGTGATAAATGATAATAACATGTGTCTCAGATCTGCATTTAATAGAAACTGTCTCTGACCATTAAGACAAGATATCTTAACCCCAAAGAAAAAAATCTCTAATTATATAACGTTTTGGTAAGAGATTAAGGGAGATGGAGATGGATGTTAGAACACAGGCTTCCATGTGAACCCTATTTTATATTTTATATTGCTTATAGTTTCTGCATTTACTTCCAAAAAAGATCTATTTGAATGTTTTTGCTAACAAAGAACTCTGAGAGAACTTCAATGTTTGCTTTTTTTTCAGCAGTGAGTTTCTACTAATCTATTCTTGACAATTGGATTGTCAGTTAATGAGAGGGTCAGAGGATAAGGGACAGTTGGAAACCTGCGGTGCAAAGGATTTCCTGATATAATAATACAAATCATGATTAATAATTTTACTAAGGAATTTTCAGCAGATAGATAACATATCAGAAGATAGCTACAAATTAATTCTTTATGTATGGAAGATAGGAGATGGAAGGAACTCTAGTCATTTTTAACTGAATCAAATGTATGGGTTTCTTCTAGTTAAATTTTCAGAAGACTGCCATCTTGTACTTTGTGTTTAGACTTTAATAAAGTATGAAAAGAAAAAAATATCTAATTTATGTATTGAAGTACTCAGCTCTCATGTTACTTACTATAGACTTTGATCTAAATATTGGAGATTCAATGTGCACAAAGACATAGTCAAACCTTTTGGTGAAAAGGTCAATGAGTGAAAACATATGTAAAAACTAACAAACAAAAAAAATCTTAAACCCCAAATAACCTCAGTACAGTGTGCTGTATTAAGTGCTTATATGTGAGAAGATCTAGTAATATAATCTTTAAAGACATCATGGAAGGTGATTAATCTAGTGGGTCTTCTGGGTGGAGTTAAGAATTCCAGACATGAGGTTCATGTTTGAGATTTAAGTAATATCATGCAGGTTAGATGGGTCTCTAGTAGCAGACTCATGAGCTGTGGATTTGAGTGAAAATGATTTACTAGAAAGCAGACAAGAAAAGTTCTAATTTTCGTTTTTATGTAAGAATATAGGTTATTATCTATATTTATTTGTCTCACTATTTGAAAATTCAATTTTAAATATATAGTCTTCTAATTTCCCATTGATTAATATATTCATTCTTCATTTTTTTCTGGTGATTATGGTGATATGATTTATTCACTGTTAATATGATAAATAAAATAGACTTCCATCAATGTCCAACTTTTTTTGTGTGTATTGAATAGTCTTTCACATTTGTTTTCCACATGAAATTTAGAATCATTTATCAAGTTTCTAGAAAATTTGCCTACAATTTCAGATGGACAGTGACTTAACTACAGATCATAAATTATAGAGGAAGAGGAGAAGTTTTATCTTTACATTTTAAATTTTTCTGTCCAATGTTCTGACATTTTCCTCCTGAGATTCCTATGCTCTTTTAGAGTTTTTAGTATCTTTTGTAGTTTAAATTTCATGTACTTTGATGACTTACATGCTTGCTAAATTTATTTTTATGAGCATTATTAAGAGGAACAGTATCTAGTTTATTTTTGGTTTGTTTATTTTTTGGAGGTGTTATATATGAAAACATTTCCATATGATAATTATCTTACTGATCCAACCCTAATCAATTATTGTACCCACCCTAGGGTGTGACCTGGTGATAGAATATTGGATTATTCCTTACTTGATATTTGGCTCCTACCCTAGGGTGGTACCTGATTCTTGTTTATAAAAGCAAGGGTCTGAAGAAGCTGGGACTTTTTCCCTTCAGCCTTATCCACTGAATAAAGCTCCTGAAGCCTGATGGCTTGTGAGTTTTCTACCCTCCACTTTCACCTCAGAACCGCTGCTGAACAGGGTGGCAGACACGTGGTCTGAGCTGGAGGATAAAGACCTCATCCTCCATCCCATCATCATCCAGCCCCATCCAGGGTTGACTTGCAACAGGGAGGCACAACTGATAGTGCTCAGAGTGACTCATGTATCTATGTTGAGGAATCACTCTCAGCAGGCTCAGGTAACCCTGTGGGATGCTGGAGATCAAACCTGGCTTGGCCGACTCTAAGGCAAGCACTCTCTCCGCTGTGGTATATCACCCCCACAGAATCTAGTTTTATTTGAAAAAATAATTTTTTTTGCCACACCCTACAGTGCTTAAGAGTTACTCCTGGCTTGGCACTCAGAAATTGCTCCTGGCAGGCTCAGGGGACCATATGGGATCCTGGAAATCAAACCTGGGTTGGCAGCGTGCAAGGCAAACTTCCTACTGCTGTGCTATTATTGCTCTGGCCCCTTATATGAATTTTCTAAATGGGACAGAAATAAGAAACCTACAGATAGTTGTTTTATTGTTTAGTATGTTTGTATTGCAATAGATTCCATCAGAATGCTTTGTTTTTTTTCCATTGAGCATAATAGCTTTTGTTTTTATGTTGTGGATCTATTATTAATTTTATTAAATTTCAAAAACTCTGAGGAAGTTACATTTTCTTTGAAATATCTCAAGATTCTCACATTATTCCTCTCCTTTGATACATAGGTTAAAGAAATATATTACTAGAGATACCCTAAATTTGAACTGTTTTTATTTTCTGAAATAAATCCTCATGAAATTATTTTTAAAATACTCATTTCAAAATATTTCAATATTGCAATTTTTTTTACTTAGGCTTTTCATGCAGATTACAAATATTAGAGTTAGAGTAGCTCGAAAATATTGTGGTATACATATTCATAATACATATTCATTATCACTTTGCTCACAGATTGAATTACTTTTTTGGAAGCTATTTCCATTTTCCTTTCTTTGTTATTTCCTTTTTTCCTTTTCTTTACCTCCTCTTTCCTCCCCTCTTGTCCCCTCCCCTTCCTTCTGTCTTCCTTCCCTTCCCTCCCCTATCTTTTCTCCTCCCCCTTCCCTTTCCCTCCTTTTCCCTTCCCATCCCTCCTCTCCCTGCCCTCCTCTCCCCTCCTTTCTCTACCTTACCCTGTCCTTCCGTCCCTTTCCTCCTCTCCCTACCCTTTCTTTCCATTTCCCACCTTTCTTTTTCCTTCTCTTCCCTCCCCTCCTTTTCCCTCTCCTTTCTTTCCTTTTTTATTTATTTTCTTCTCTCCTCTTTCCTCTCCTTCCCTTTTCTTCCTTTTCCTTTTTTTCCCTTTCATTACCTTTCCTTTCCCCTCACCATTTACCTCACCTTCACATTCCTTTGTTTCCTCTCCCTTCTACTCCCCCTTTCTTCCCCTTCCCTTCCCTTCCCTTCCCTTCCCTTCCCTTCCCTTCCCTTCCCTTCCCTTCCCTTCCCTTTCCCCTTCCCTCCCTTCCTTCCCTTCCCTTCCCTTCCCTTCCTTTCCCTTCCCTTCCCTTCCCTTCCCTTCCCTTACCTTCCCTTCCCTTCCCTTCCCATCCCTTCCCTTCCCTTCCCATCCCTTCCCTTCCCTTCCATCCCTTCCCTTCCCTTCCCTTCCCTTCCCTTCCCTTCCCTTCCCTTCCCTTCCCTTCCCTTCCCTTCCCTTCCCTTTCCTTTCCTTTCCTTCTTTTCTCTTCCCCCTCCCCTCCTCCCTCCCCTCCCCTTCCCTTCTTTCTTTTAGCACCTGATGGTTTCAAGAACTACTTCTGGTTCTGTGCTGGAGGGGCTGTTACTATACCACAGGGAACCAGGTGGTCCAAGGCAACTGTGTGGTGCTGGTAATCAAACTAATGTCTGGAGCATGTGAGGAAAGCACCTCAATTCCTGTGCTATCTCTCCAACTGACTATTTCCTTTTCTTTTCTTTTTTCTTTTCTTTTTTTTTTTTTTTATTAGGGGAGAGAACCCAGGGACATGCACAACCTTGTTGCTTCCTCCCAGGCTTAGAGAACAGGAACTGAATAGGCTAAATTTAAGGCTTGGTGTCTTTCCCTTAGAGCAAAACTTCATTGATAAAAGAAAGCAGTGCTGGCTGGGTGCTTTCACCTTTTCGGCCTTAGACTGTTTAGTCCCTGTACTCGATAAAGAATCTTGTTTGTCAAGTGGAAGTAGAGATAAACAGATGGGAATATAATAAGCTGAGAAGCTTCTGCACCTCAAAGGAAACAGTGCCCAGAATACAAGAGCCACCCACTGAGTGGGAGAAACTATTCACCCAAAATCCATCAGATAAGGGGCTAATATCCAAAATATACAAGGCACTGACAGAACTTTACAAGGAAAAAAACATCTAATCCCATCAAAAAATGGGGAGAAGAAACGGACAATTTGACAAAAAAGAAATACAAATGGCCAAAAGGCACATGAAAAAAATGCTCCACATCACTAGTCATCAGGAAGATGCAAATCAAAACAACTATGAGGTACCTGGCACACATCACAAAGAATGAGAACAAGCAGTGCTGGCGGGGATGTGGAGAGAAAGGAACTCTTATCCACAGCTGGTGGAAATGTCATCTAGTCCAAATTTTATGGAAAATGATATGGAAATTCCTCCAAAAACTGGAAATTGAGCTCCCATATAATCCAGTTATACCACTCCAAGGGATATACCCTAGGAACACAAAATTACAGTACAAAAATCCCTTCCTCACACCTATATTCATTGCAGCACTATTAACCATAGCAAGACTCTGGAAACAAACAAGATGCCCTTCAACAGATGAATGGCTAAAGAAACTGTGGTACATATACACAATGGAATGTTATGTAGCTGTCAGGAGAGATGAAGTCATGAAATTTTCCTATACATGAATGTACATGGAATCTATTATTATGCCGAGTGAAATAAGTCAGAGAGATAGATGCAGAATAGTCTCACTCATCTATAGGTTTTAAGAAAAATAAAAGACATTCTTGCAAAAATTTTCAGAGACAAAAGAGAAGAGGGCTGGAAGTTCCAGCTCACTACATGAAGCTCATCACAAAGAGTGAAGAGTACAGTTAGAGAAATAACTGCATTGAGAATTATCATAACAATGTGAATGAATGAGGGAAGTAGAAAGCCTCTCTGGAGTATAGGTGGGGGTGGGGTTGGGAGGAGGGAGATTTGGGACATTGGTGATGGGAATGTTGCACTGGTGAAGGGGGGTGTTCTTTACATGACTAAAACCCAACCACAGTCATGTTTGTAATCAAGATATTAATAAAAAATATCTTGTTTGTCATAGATGCATAATCTCTGTTATTAGCCAATTATGTTCAAAGATATCCTCCAAGCCTCCTAATGATCCAAGACTTTAGCCTCACCTGCCTCTTTGCCCTCCAAAAAACCTATATTTTCAGCCCAATTAATAGCAACTCCATGCATGCAATTTCCCAAATCAAATAATGGAGCTCTAGGGTTGGAGCAGTGGTACAAGCTGTAGGGCATTTGCCTTGCACACGCTAACTTAGGACGGACCACAGTTTGATCCCTCAGTGTCCCATATGGTCCCCCAAGCCAGGAGCATTTTCTTTTTTTTTTTTTTTTTTTTTTTTTTTAATATTTTGCGGGCCACGCCGGGCTGTCAGGCGGTGGGGGCGGGGACCCGCGGAGCCCGGTCCGCTCCGGTCCGCTCCGGTGCGGTACGATGCGGCCCGGGCGGCGCTGGTTCGGCCGAGGCGAGGGAGGCGAGTGAGGCCCGTCGCGGCCCCGGCCCCGGCTCCCGTCGGCGCTGCTCGGCGACGCGACCTGACGCGACGCGGCGCGACGCTCCCCTCCTCCTGCCCGCTCCGGCTCCGCTCGCCGGCCCGTCGGCTCTGCCTCAGTCAAGCCGCCTTCTTCCACCGCCGCGGACGACTGGCTGGCTGGCTGACTGACTCCTCCTCGCTCGGCCTCTCTAGCCAGGAGCATTTTCTGAGCGAAGAGCCAGGAGTAACCCCTGAGCATCACTGGGTGTGGCCCCCCCCCCCAATGGAACTCTGTTCTCAGTTTTCTCCTTGACCCATTTCATTAGTTTTGTTGACAGTATCTCAGCAGTTCATTTTTTCTCTCTCCCCATCTCTGTGGACTTAAATCCGATCATTTCATTCCTGTGTCAGCTTTGTCTGCACTCTCTGACTCTCCTTCACTGCAAATCTTCATTCACTCTGCTCCCAGAGGCTTTTTTTTTTTTCTTCCAAGTAGGACTTTGGTTTTGATCAAAAGAGCACATTCTGCAGTGTGGCCAAAATTGTACTCAGTGATGTGGGTATTACTATGAGCCAACCCAGGACCCCCATCCTTGGACCCAGATCTTGTTTCTTATTTTTTAAATATATTTAATTAAGTTTTTTGAGCACGATGACCTTGGCTAGTTACCTAAGCTTTTCTGAGTCTCAATGCTTCCTCTGTAAAGTAGGAATAATCTCACAAACCCAGACCCATTGTAATGATGAGATGAATATGCATATAAAGTGTCTGGAATGCAGTGAAATCTCAATGAAGGCATAAAAGATGGCACAATGGGATTCTATCTCTGTTGCACTGTTGCAGTCTGAAGACAGCTTAAAGACAAGCTTGGTGAAGATAAGGAATTTAAAAACTTAACCAGCCCAGAGAGTATCATACAGGGTTTTCTGTTTATAATCTTATAAATAATAGCTATAGAAGAGTTACTTACTATTGCTTTGGGAACTATACAAGACTGAGTCCAAGTATATAAAAACATAGACAACATTTTAAATTAGAAGACCAAGGGAGATGCTGAATATTGAATAATTGACTCCTCTGTACATCTAGTATTCTAGCAATTTTTAAAAGTCACACTTAAAAGATGGCTTTTATGGTCTTTTGAATTTGTTTTCTTCCTGAAATCTTTGTTAAGTTTAGTGAAGTCATCCATTATTGCCTGTACCTGTCTCCTCTTCCAGAGGTGATTTTGGAGTTATTTTTTCCAGCCTTTTGATATTCTGAGCAGCTGTAATTGGGAAGAGTTTTAATAAACAACCATTAAGAGGCCATTAGATGTGTCAGGACTGGTATAACTAGAAATTTGGTATTAGTTAATTAATGAAGGACTGTTAACTATAAAGCTACTTCAGCATCCTAAATCAGCACTTGTTCATCCAGGGCCTTCCAGGATCTTTCTTTTATTAAAGTATTTCCTATCCAGGTGGGGGATTACCTGGGGCCTTTATTCGTCTTCTGAGGAGAACAGAGCCCAAATTCCAAGTGGGAGAGACTTTTTAACTACCCTTCAAAGCCAAAGCTATTGATCATTGAGGAAACTGGTAGAAACATCCAGAAGTGACTGGCATGTAGGGAGGACTATTTTTCTCTCTGTAGGTCACCTAGCTACTATTAAAGGAGCATTTCAGTAAAGCTTTCTTTTACATATCAAGGAAATCCTTAATTTAGACTAAATTTCTTCTCTTAAAATTTTTTATTACTTTATTTAAACACTGTAGTTTATATAGTTGCTAACAATATATTTGTTTCTGTCAATTCATGTTCCAACACCAATTCCACCATCAGTGTAAAATTCTCTCCTTCATCACCCCCAGATTCCCTTCCACTCCCCTTGGGAGGCACGAAATAATTTACTTTATATTCCTAGTTAACAACTAAATGGTAATGGAACTATCCAATAAAATCTACAACAAAAGAAAGTGTGTGAAAGCTTATATTTTGTAATGGGGTTATTAAGTCTGAATGAAGGTTTCCTAAGGTGTTTGCCGCTAGTTGATTATTCTGTTACTGGTTTTATTTTTTTTTTAGCATTTGGCAGCTTCTCATGCTACTTTAAATCTAATTTGGTGTACTTCTACTGGGGTGTCAGTATTGAAAAATTGGGAGGTATTGTGCTGCAGTGTACATGGCCTCACAATCCAGGAATTTCAAGTTAGTGGCTATGGGTGTAGGCTGGATTTCTTTTCAACTTGGTACTTATTCTTTTGGGTGAAATGGTGGCAGAGGAGGGCTCAAGGCAGGGGAGAGGGAGAAGATTCTTAGTAAAGCCTTAGCTGTGTGTGGGAGATGGGTCTTTTGGGCTTGGTGAAGAGTGGAAGGAGGAGCCCACTCTGAGGCCAGGCAAGCTCCTGGAAATGATGAAATCCCTCCCTACGAAGGACCCATTAAAACAACAAAAGACATTCATCAAACACTCATGGAGTGATTTTAGGGCCAAAGAGAAAATAACTAGAAAGGAAAAAAAGTATCTAGAGGCAGCAGTGGAAACTTGACTCCTGGTCTCTTCTTCCAGTTTGTAGCCCTTAGGTCCTCCCACTGCCCTCTTCCATCTCAGACCAGCGACCCTGCAGTCTGACTCTGTTTCTGCTTTGCCACTAGATGAACTGCCCTGTCTGTGCCTTGGCTAAGGCAGGGCCACTTGGGATAGAGCAGTGTTTGTCTCCACTGTGTGTTGAACTTGGAAGGTATAGGTGTGTGCCATTCCAAGTCAAACTACCACCTTTTAGAAAAAAGGGTCAGGCCGGGAATCCACAGTTTGGGGTGGGTCCTGTGTTCAACCACCGAGGTTTGGAAGCAAATATTCTCCTCTGATTCCTAATCCAGGGCTGCTGCTGGTAATGACTGGGAAGGAAAGAAAGAGGCACTCAGGCTTGGAAGTAAAAGGAGAAGGCTGAAGGGTTGTGGGCAATAGGAAGGAGGAATCACAGCCAGAACTTCAAACAGCCTTGAAGAGTTAACAGAGAGTTAACTATGGGCAAAGAAGTGGTGTGAGGTCTTGCTGTTGCCACCTGGATGAGTTCCTGAGTGTGCAGTGTTATCTCAAGAAGGAAATCTTGTGTCTCAAGGACCAGACTTCTTATACTTACCTGGGAGGGTGGTTTCCCCAGGGCGAGGCTCACCCATTGCACTCTGGGTGTGCTGACCCCTGCGATTTCCCCAAATGTGGGAAACTCGACTGCATAATTTAAAAAAAAAAAAAAAAGAAAAGAAAAAAGAAAAAAGAACCAGACTTCTTTCGAAGATCTGGAAAGACAATGAACACATTCAGGAAGTTTTTTCTTCCCCTTTCCGGAGCTTCCCCAGCCATCACAGAATCTATTGATATCATAGAGAGAAGTTGCCCTCCAAGTATGGGGAGGGCTAAGGGGCAACACACAGATCCCAAGAATAAGACCTCTAACCCTTATTTCTCATGCAAACATGGTTGCCAGATGGTGTTATTTCTTGGCACATCCCCAAGTTAATGGTAGTTCAGAGAGGTGTCCAAGTACCAACTGTTCCCTATACCAGCTACATAACCCAAGCAAGGATTCGCCAGCTTCCTTACCTGTGAATGAAATTTGGGCATCGCTCTAGAGTGTTTGGCAAGTAGAAGACACCATGTGAGCAAGTACTTCACTGGCTGAATTTTAATCAACTCTTGTTGAAATGGCACAGCATGGACCATTTAGTGTCATACTTTATTTAGTTTGTTTCAAAAAGTGGGTGAAGGAAAACTCTATTATTGAAAATAAATGTTACTGATTCACAATACTCTAAGATTTTGGAAGCAAAATTTTACATTTCTACATGCATTTAATTCACTCTGCACCAAAGTTCTAGTTCTACCATCACACAAGTAAAATGTCCCTCCCTCCATTCCTTCTTTCCCTCTCTTGCCCTTTTCCTCTGGAAATCAAAATAGTTTTCAGAGTCTAATAGTTATTTTTGTTGAATCGCACCAATTGATTTGATATATTAGTTTTATTTCATATATATGTGAAACCATCTGGTAT
This sequence comes from Suncus etruscus, assembly GCF_024139225.1. NCBI lineage: Eukaryota > Metazoa > Chordata > Mammalia > Eulipotyphla > Soricidae > Suncus > Suncus etruscus. The sequence goes on from NC_064857.1 coordinate 52,653,012, forward strand.
TTGGTCTCACTTTCTAACTTATTTAACACAATTCCCTTATGCTACATCCATGTGGTCTCAAAAGGCATGAATCTATTATTTAAACAGCTGTATAGTATTCCATTGAGGATATAGACACTGTAATTTTTTAAATTCAGTGTTAAAGTGCCTAGCTTTATTATATGCCAGATACTATAGCTATTTTTCTTTCAAAGTTTAAAGAGCTTTGTCAGAGGAAATGATAGAATTGCTAGTCACATCTGAAATGGAGGAAATAGCTTCAGCACTTTTTGTGCCCATGTTGGATGTGTTCTCTTGGTTAAATTAGTATGAAACAAATTACTTTGATGGAGATTTATGATTTGAATAAATCCAAGCATGTTTTAGGGCATCCTAAAATGGCCATTGCTGTCCAGTAAGAATTTAATGCAAGTACCTCATAAATTTTAAGTATTTTTGTCTCAACATTTAAAATATTTTCAAAGTTGAATTACTTTTAGCATATATTTTAATCCCAACTATAGTAAATTTATATCTGCACACCATATTTAATTCAGTAATAAGATGCTTTATTTTCTTTTTTCTTATCAAGTCTTTGATGTCCAACATGTATTTTTAATCTATAGCATCTAATATTCTGATGCTAAAAATCCGCACAAAATTCTTGATTGGTATTTAAATTTTATAAAATTTCCAGAAAAGATGAATATGCCCAAGTTATTTCAAATGTATTTAAATAGTGTCTAGTAATGAAACCAAGTGTTAGTTTTTAATTTTATTTAAACAGGGTAGTTGATAAAGTTGTTCATAACAGTTATTTCTGTCATTCAGTATCCCAACACCAATCCTAGTACCATTATAAAATTTCCTGCACCATTGCTCCCAGTTTCTCACCCACCCACAAACTTTTCCACAAATAAATAGAAGACACAAAATAATTTATTTTATATTTGTTATAGCTAAATGCTAATGGAATTATGGAGAAGTATATAGTAAAAGAAAATTTGTGAAAATTATTATATTTCACAATAGGGTCATAAGGATTTACTAAGCTGTTTATTGCTTGTTGAACATTCTGTGTGTGTGTTTTTTTTTTTTTACTGAGAATAGTTGGCTTCAATGCTACTTTCTTATCAATTTGGTTTTTATTTTATTTTGGGTCACAACCAGCGGTGCTCAGGAGTTACTCCTGGCTCTGTGCTCAGAAATCGCTCTTGGCAGGCTTGGGGGATCATATGGGATGCTGGGATTTGAACCATCATCCATCCTGGATTGGCTGCATGCAAAATAAACGTCCTACAGCTGTGTTATCTCTCTGGCCTCACTTTCCCATAAATTTAGTATGCTTCTATTGGGTGTCAGTATTGAGGAATTTGGAGGTGTCGTATATTTGGCCATACACTCCAGAACCTCTAGGATCTGCAGAACTGAGCATATGAGTTTACATGGTGATGTGAGTTTGGTTACTGGGGCTTCTGAAAATAAGGGGTAGGGTGGGTGAAGGCTGTCTGCCTCACTACAAGAAGACCTCAAAGCATTCAGTCTGCAAACCAGTGTACCTTGGGATTTGTGTCTACTTGTTGTCTTGGCAGAAATTAGTTGTGAAGCAGTGAATTTAGGCTATTGGCATAGTGTTGGTTGTGGAAGTAGATAGGGCTGTGAGACCTTGGCAGGACAGAGAGTTGACCTGGCCCCCACCCAACAGTGGAATTTTCAGCCAGAAGACAGATGTACCTATGATTTTTGGTCAGTTGGCTTGTATCTCTTCTGAGATTAGTTGTGAATCAGTGGAATTAGGCCAATGAGTTTACATGTAAGCAGCTTTGGACCAACGGTCAGTTTTTAAATGCAGATTAAAATTACATAAAATTTAAACCTCAGCTCTCAGTCTTTCAAGAAAAATTTGAAGGCCTGAGAATCCCATGCAGTTTGATCTTAAAATTCACCCATGCAGAAAGGTTAACAATTAGGCTGTTTTTTTTAATTTTTGGGTGACTTGAATTTTTATTGATTGAACTATTTTCAATCATTTTATTAGCAGGAATGATTTATTTTATTTTATTTATTTAAAAAAATTTAAACTTTATTTACTGATTGACTGATTGATTGGTTGGTTTTTGAGCAGCCCTCAGGGGTTACTCCTGGCTCTGCACTCAGAAATCACCCCTGGCAGGTTGGGGATCATATGGGATTCTGGAAATTGAATCGGGTCCCTCCCATGTCAGCTGCATGCAAGCAAGGTTGGTAACCGCTGTGCTATTTCTCAGACTCCCAAGCAGGAATGATTTTTTTTAAACTCTCATATAATTTATTTTGGTTCATATCTGGCAAAACCTCGATAGGGCTGAAGTGAACCCTGGGTCCCTCCATAAATCAACAGTTAAAACCTTAATTCTGTCATTTAAAAATAATGGGGCAGGGACACAAAAATAATTAAAAGATTGAACAGCATCTTCCTGAACTCCTATACATCACTTTAGCACAACCCATTAAGACCACTAAGACCAGCCTTAGAACTCTGAGCCCTTTCTTTAGCTCAGACACAAGCTGTTAAGTCTAGCCTTCAGAACTTTCATTTTCTCTTCTTGCCATCTCTTGGAATTCCTTGATGCCGCCTTTCTTCTTCTTCTTCTTCTTCTTCTTCTTCTTCTTCTTCTTCTTCTTCTTCTTCTTCTTCTTCTTCTTCTTCTTCTTCTTCTTCTTCTTTCTTCTTCTTCTTCTTCTTCTTCTTCTTCTTCTTCTCCTTCTTCTTCTCTTCTTCTCTTCTCTCCTTCTTCTTCTTCTTCTTCTTCTTCTTCTTCTTCTTCTTCTCTTCTTCTCTTCTCTTCTTCTTCTTCTCTTCTTCTTCTTCTCTTCTTCTCTTCTTCTTCTTCTTCTTCTTCTTCTTCTTCTTCTTCTTCTTCTTCTTCTTCTTCTTCTTCTTCTTCTCATTCCTTCCTCCTCCTCCCTCTCCTCCTTTTTCTCATCTTCCATATTCCTCCTCCTTTTTCTTCTTATCTTCCTTGTTCTTCCTCCTTCTTTTTCTTTTCTTCTTTTCCTCCTCCCTCTTCTCCTTCTGCTCCTTCTCCTTTATTATCTTCCTTATTCCTCTCCTTCTTCTCCTCCTTTCCTCCTCCTCTTCCTCTTTTACTTTTCTTCTTTCCTTCATCTCATTATATTATATCTTCATTTTAATACTTTATTTATTTATTTATTTATTTATATAGGTTTATGGGTCACACCCAGTGGTGCTCAAGGGTTACTCCTGGCTCTTGACTCAGAAATAGCTCCTGGCAGGCTCAGGGGAAAATATGGGATGCTGGGGATCGAACCTGGGTCCGTCCCAGGTCAACAGAGTGCAAGGCAAAATGCCCTATCACTGTGCTATTGTTCCGGCCCCTGTTTTAATACTTTAAAGGGAATATTTTGTTTTTCATCCTAAACAAAACAACAACAACAACATGCTTTCAACAAAATTAACAAAGAGAAACCACATCTTTACTATAAATTGTACTTCCTTTAGTTATTTGAAAGTCAATTGTCTATACCTTTCTTCCTTGTACTCAAGTTTGCCTCATTATTTTGGTATAGTGGGAGGGGATAATGTCATGGGAATGTGTGCTTATCTTTCTAGGAGTTTCAGTGTTTGGATTTTCTCCAACGTCACTATTTTCAGAACTAGAAGTTCCCTCTGTCTGTGTGGATGATGGATAAAGTTCCCTCTGTCTGAGTGGATGATGTGTCATTTGATTTGAGATGTCACTTATGGCTTAGTCTTTGAGCAGCTGCATCCTGGTTGGGTTCTTGGTGGCCTATTTCTTCTTCTATTTTGCTAAACATACTTATGCCTGTTACATTTTTTTCCTTTCCAGCTATTTTGCTACTTAGATTATTGCTGATAAAATGTCTAGAACCCTTGACTTGTAATAGGTAAGTGGATGGATCTGTATAAGTTTTATAGCCATAGCATGAAGAACCATGAATTCAATGTTTTTCTTTCTTTACTCTTGGAGGGATTCTGATAAAATTCTTTGTGGGATTGGTGAAATTGCCCGGTTCTCTATGCAGGTGCATGTGCCTATCCTTGATCTCTTGGTACTGCTGCTCCTTGTCAGGCAGGTCCAGTGTGTGAGAAGTCAGTGTTACCACAGAAAGAAGAAGTGATTGGAGGAAATTCTAGCCAGGCTGATCCAGGAGAGATGCCTGGATCTCTGAGATCAATGCCACATTGATTGATTGCATAATGTGAAGAAGAAATATACAGGACTGGAGACTGACCTGGATAAGCCCCAGCAACATGGTAAAGAGTGATCATGGTTATATGGATATATATTAACGTGACCATCACAAACAAGGTCAACACTCTGGTTTGAGACCTACATGAAGAAAGATGACATTGGTTGTGCATAGAAGAGCAGATGGTGGATACACTACAGTAGCTCAAGACCCTGGAAGTGTTCATGAGGAAAACTTTTGTCAATATACCTGGAGGTCCAAAGCCCATTTCTCAAGGACAGCTTCCCAGGAGCTGCCTTGGATTTTATTCATTCATCCACTCATGCATCCATGCATCCATGCATCCATCCATCCATCCACTTACCTACCTACCTACTTATCTACCTACCTACTTATCTACCTACCTACTTATCTACCTACCTACTTATCTACCTACTTATCTACCTACTTATCTACCTACTTATCTACCTACCTACCTACCTACCTACCTACCTACCTACCTACCTACCTACCTACCTACCTACCTACCTACCTACCTACCTACCTACCTACCTATCTATCTATCTATCTATCTATCTATCTATCTATCTATCTATCTATCTATCTATCTATCTATCTATCTATCTATCTATCTATCTATCTATCTATCTATCTATCTATCTATCTATCTATCTATCCTATCTATTTTTGGCCACAACAGGCAGTGCTCAGGGGTTATGCCTGGCTCTGTGCTCAAGAATTACTCTTTGCAGTGCTCAGAAGACCATACTTGATGCCAGGGGTCAAACCAGGGTTGGCCATGTGCAAGGCAAATGCCCTACCTGCTGTACTATTTTTCCAGACCCTTTCTTGGGTTTTGAAAGTTCATTTCTTGCCCCTTCATGTTGAGCTTCTAGGTTTCTGTTTTGTCCTCTCTGTTATCACTTGATAACTAGAAGTTAGTTGATGCATCCAGAGGAGGCTCTCTCAATCTTGGAATTCCATTGTTATGTGCTAATACAGTAATCACCATCTTCTACATTAGGGGACTGATTGTTACCTGGGGATCAGGGGGGCACAAGGCTTGGCCTTGAGTTCTGTCTTTCAGTGTTGCCCTGGTGTCTCCCCCAAAACCTTCAGTTTCTGAGCACCATCCCATTGTGGGGCCAGAAGTTGGTCCATTTTTCTTTCTTTGCCATTGTCACTTGTGTGGTCTCAGGATCCTCTGTCAATGACTCAGATGCATCCTAATTACTTCCATGAAGTAGAAATGTATTTAATATTGCAAATCTCTGGAAGTGCAGACTTTTTACCATTCAAACTAGGTTATTCTCAAATGTGGAAATGTGCTCAAAATCCATTTTGCTCATCTCAATTCTTTGTTAAGTTATAAAATTTAAGTTTGGGTAAATATGATTAAATTAGTATCGGCTAAATTTGCAAGGTAGTCTATTAGAAGTATACTGGTCATATATTTACTTACCCTATTGTATTAGAATATGAAACATTAATAAAGCAATAAACTTCAAGTAATTCTCCTTGAGAGAGACAGGAAATCTAGAATGTCCCTATCTAACTTCTTTCAGACTCCTGATTGCCATCCCTGCTTTGTTCATAACTGTGCTGGGTCCTCCTCAGAGACCTAGATCTCTCTTGATAGTTTTTATGACCTAGAACTTGTTTCCAATTTACATGATGAGTTTTATTCCAGGAAATTCTAACCTCATTTTTTTGTAAGCCACAAGGTGACTTCCTATTGCTTCTATGCCTTTGATTTCTTTTAATTCCTAAACATAAATTTGAAGAATTTCCTGATCATCAGTTCTTGCCTTGCCTTCCTGGCAAGAAAGCCCCATCATAGAGACTGGGCCCCACCTGGATTTCTCAGGAATTCTTATACAAATACTGGTCCAGGACTGAGACTCAAACCTCTCTGGAGCTAGCCCTTGCTCTGGCTTGGCCAGTGACACTAAATTTCCCATAAACCCACCCCACAGATGTCTTGTTGCCAAAGGACTGGGCAAGGGCAGTCAGAAAGGTGGTCAGTATGAGGAAGTGGAAAACATAGATTATTTTACCAACCATTAGTCAACTTCCCATTTGTTTTGTGCAAGACTTTTTATTAACTGTATTGGTATTTTAAGTGACCTTTTTATTTGTACATCAAGGTGACTACTACTATTGCCTTACTTTTTTGTTCATTAATTTATGAACCTAGGTTAATTTATCACACACTGGCTAGTTAATTTTGCTTTCCTCCCGTAGCTTCTTGAATTTTTAGTTCACTTACATTTTTAACTCTTGCAAGTGTGCCACTTAAGCAACCTCTGCTTATCCAAGGTCATAAATGCCACATTGGAAGATAAATTGCTATGTTTCCTCTAGAGTCTTTAGTTTTTGCTAAAACTAAACCATCTGAAATTGCTTTTTTGTATAGTATAAGTTAAGGATCATGTGGCTAGTCAATTGACCCAGTCACATTTCCTGGGAAGTAAAAGGATTGCATGAATCAGGTGATTGCAATACATGAGACTGCTTCTAGGGTCTCTCCTATGGGTTTATTTATTTTCCTTTTTGCTCTAATGCTTTGTTACAGCTTTACGGTGATGCCTGCTATTTATTAGTACTCAGCTTCCAGACCAGAGACAATGAGCAGAAGTCTGCTAGGAATTGCTTTTGAGGGAGATAATGAGGTGGTGTGGGTCTTACTACATTGTAGTGAGGAGAGTGGTGATGGCTTGTTGGAATCCCATGTGAGGCTATTGGGTGACTAGAGAAGAGTACTGCCATCCAGAGACAGAACTACATGTCACACCCTGTTGACTTTCATAGGCCACCATTTCCTCCATGACAGCTGCATAGAGGGAAAATAGTACAGGTACAGTGGAATAATGCTTTAAGCAGTCAAGCCATCACCAGATTTAATAAAACCCGAGCATTATGATAGTGTGTTTTAGTTTGTATTTTGTTTTCAAGTATGATGAAAAAAATACTATCAGATGTCTTTTCACGTAAGAATGAAGGCACCCAATATATTTACACATATACATATTATTGGGGCAGGGATTTCATTCTTAAGCTGAGCAGAGTTGAAGCGCTAGTCCAGGGGTGGCGAACAAGTTCGACACAAAGAGTCAAAATTTTAAACTGTGAGAGTCAGAGAGCCACACCACGCAGTGACCTGCCAAAACAAACACTCACACAAAAGGATCTAATTTCAACAATAATATATTAAACACATATTGCATTTTGCCATTTTGAGTGAGGGTAAAAATCCTGTTCGTCACCCCTGCCTAGTCAATGGATGACTCCTGACTCTTTTGGCTTTTCTTCAATCCTATTCTTTGTTTGTTTGTTTGTTTTGGTCAGACATGGCATTGCTCAGGGATTACTTCTGGCTCTAAGCTCAGAAATCGCTCTTGGCAGGCTCAGGGGACAATAGGGGATGCCAGGATTCCTAACCACCATCTTTCTACATGCAAGGCAAACTCCCTACCTCCATGCTATCTTCTCTGGCCCTCAGAAATAAGTTCTAAGGGCATTCTTCAGTCACTGAAGTCCTTCCGCTACTCTGATTGTTCTTTAACTTTAGGTATCTTCCTAGTTTACAGCTTCTGAGGTGATCTAATTTGTGCTTAGGAGCTGGGGAATTTTCCATCTTAACTATTTCTATGTAATCTTTAGTCCTCTGAAAAATTATGACTTCCCAACATGCTTTCTTTAAAATGGCAATTTATCTTAGGGAAGATGTTCTGTTTTCATTTTTGTTGTTGAATATAGCTTTTACTGAAATTTATTTAGAAAGATGTGAGGAGAGAAAAAGAGAGAAATATGTGTTCAAGAGAGAACACACATAGGCTTTTCCAGAGTGGAAATAAATGAGCAAAGAAACCAGCAAGTGAGATGTGTTCAAGGGAGAGCTTGGACCTGAAGAGCAAGCTAGATGTTTATTTTTCTCTCCACACATTCTCTTCTCTCTTCTCTCTGTTCTCTGCACCAGGAGCATAGAAGCCACTACTCTCTGATTGATGATTATGAGGACTAAAGACTTTCTGAGATATTTGATGATAAGGCGATCCCAAACCTTCCCAGTTACTTGTGCAAAGGATGCTATTTAAATTTCAGTTAGGGTAAAGGGCTTTATTTTATTCTGGACTTTATGAAGAGATAAATCTTCCACTGGCAATAACCTAGAAAGTCATAGGATAGACAAGGTCTATAGATTTTAGAAGAGAAGCTTAGGGTACTGAAAAACCCCTTTTCTAGAAAAATTAAATTTTTGACCAACTTAGGTCTTCTGGCCAAGCTTTTCAAACTAGCCTTTTAATGTTCTCCTTGCTTCTTTGCATTGATGCTGAAATACTTGAGGAATTGGGATGCCAAGACCTGCTACCATTTTTACCAGTTGAATTGCAAACTGATAATGCAGAGTAATATGATGTACTACATTGAATTAATAGAAAATAAAAAATTTTTATAATGAAGATATTCACAGAAAGTATGTTTTCTATTAGAACACAAATCCCAGGACACTTGATCATTGGAATAGTTTCACCCTTTCCTTGTCAGATGCCTGACCCTCTATCAATTTACCTTTAGCTGTCTAAATGACTATGTGATCCTCCTAAAAGCTCAGCTATTGGGTACAACACGCTGAAAACCACCTACTATTCTCCAGAGACCTTGACATTTGAGAACTCAGTGACCACTGTTATTTTCTTAAAAATTTAGCAATGACCTTGTGTCTCCTCCACTAGCTGTGGCAGAAACACAAAGTCCAGTTAAACTCATATTTCAGCATCAGCTTTGAGTGAATTAGATGAAGGAAAAAGGAGGCAAAAAGAACTCTCAGGTACCCTCAGGTACTCTCAGGTACCCTGACTCCACCTTAGGATTGATGGAGTGTTAATACCCTGGTGTTGGTTTAATTGGAGGGAGAGGCTGAGTGTGTTCCAGTGGTGTATCTCCAGCTGCTGGGATAGATTTCTCAAGAGGAATTTCAGAAATTGTATGTAAAAATTTTTGTTTCTCAATCTTCTTATTTTGTTTATTTTATAAATATTTTATTGAAACCAAAAAAAGCTCTTTATATTTTATATTATATATTATATATTTTATTGAAACCAAAAACAAAGCTCTTTATAGTTGTGCTTCAGTCATACAATGTATTGGTTAATCCCACCATCATTGTTGACCTCCCTTCACCAATGTTCCTAGAGTACATCCCATGATACCACCCATTCCCCAGCCTGCTAACATACAGGCCCATTTTAAGTTTTGATTGTTAAAATTTGGGTCTCATTATTTCATGTTTACTTTGACTTGAATATTTTTGGGTCACACCCGGCAGCACTCAGGAGTTACTTCTGACTCTACACTCAGAAATTGCTCCTGGCAGGCTCGGGGGACATATGAGATTTGAACCACCGTCCTTCCGCATGCAAGGCAAATGCCTTACCTCCATGCTATCTCTCTGGCCCCCTTGTCCTTTTTTAATACCACCAATGCACCTGAGACCTTCTGTACCCTGACACACATTATTTTATATTTGTGTTTCTCCTTCTTCACTTGATATTTTTTCTCTCCTTGCTAAACTCTGGGGTCAATATCCCCATCAACATTCCCACCAACATACATTTTTTCCCAGTATTTATTTTTTAATTTTAATTTTTTTTTTTTTGGTTTTTGGGCCACACACAGCGGTGCTCAGGGGTTACTCCTGGCTGTCTGCTCAGAAATAGCTCCTGGTAGGCACGGGGGACCATATGGGACACTGGGATTCGAACCAACCACCTTTGGTCCTGGATCAGCTGCTTGCAAGGCAAACACCGACCGCTGTGCTATCTTCGGGCCCTTTAATTTTTATTGAGATCACTGTTAATTACAAGTATCTCACAGTTATATTTAAGGTACATAGTGAGAGTGAATTAGGGCAATTCCCACCTCCAGTGATGACCTCCCTCTGCCACTGTTCCCAACATGCATCCCATACCTCCACTCTTAGCCCCTTGGTCTGCTAGTGTAATAGTATATAACTTGCTGTGATTTGGGTCTCTTGATTCTATTGTCATTAGCTTTAAGTTGGGTATTTAAGTCTGATCATTTTTTATTTCCACTCAATGCTCATAAGACTGCTTTGTCCCTGGTATCATCCAGTTTTTCTCTCAGTTTGTAGGAAGACATAGAAATATGAGGCAGAAAAAGATGATCCATGTTTTATGGTTTTTATTTAAAGAAAGGAAAGTGGGTGGGAGCCTCTGCCTAGAGGCTATAAATATGAATTTAAATTAAAAATAGGGGAGGCTGATATGGCGACTTTTTTTTTTCCATAGGCACATGAAGTATTGAGGAAATTAGAAAGGAAATTTCCTAAGCCTAAGAACACAAGATGTCTCCACTGTTGAAGCATAGTGTCATGAGACCAACTATAGGCTCCATATCTGTTCATTGTTGAACCCCAAAGTCTTTCTTTGTGGTGCCAGAAATGTTCTGCTTCATTGTTGTTGTCAAAATCAGTCCTCTTTAATTGAAAATCTTGGTTTTCTTTGCACAGATCCAAGGACAAAGTCTAGGATAGAGTCTTTCTCTATGGTTCCAGAAGTTCTACTCAGTCACTGTTGTCGTAGTCAAGTCTTTTGTATTTAGTGATCTTGGGTTTTGCACATATCAAAGGAAAGAGTGTCTTCTGATATCATCTCACCATTAGGTAATGAGGTAGGGCAACCTGTCCTTAGATCAAGTTGTTGCTGTTTCCTCATTGACAGAGTGTCGTATGAACCTTCCCTGGGCAAGTTGATACCAGAGTGATATTAGGGACCCCCCGGGGAGAATTTACGTTCTGGTGCTGCTGTAGAAAACTGTGCCAGTTCTAAGGTTGGGATCTGGGGCTCAGGGTTGGATGGTTGATGTTCGATCACATGAATTCTCAGTCAAGTCCCCATGACATATGTTCAGGGTGGAAATAGCCTCTGTATTATGAAATTTATGGGTCTGTATCCCTAGTAGATAAGAACTTGTTTCTATATATAAGACTTCCCCACCTTAGTGTGTCTATACAAAAAGGAATGATGTCAAATTATATTGTTGGTACATTTGGGGGTAAAAATGACAAGCTGTACAATTCCTGTGTCTTTGTTTTGACCTGAGCTTTTATCTCAAGCAAGACTATTCTAGAATTTTATATTAAGCAGAACCAAAACAAGCAAAAAAATTATAATTAAAAAGTGGATGGAAGAGACTACCTTTACATTTGGAAATAAACACACTAAGAGGTATACTATTAAGAAATTAAACATACTGCACTGGTGAAGGAGAGTGTTCTGTTTATGACTGAAACCCAACTAAAATCATGCTTGTAATCATGGTGCTTAAATAAAGATAAAGAAAAAATAATAAAATACAAAAACAAAATTAAACATACAAGGAAAATATAGATATCCCCATAAAGTCTTTTGAGATGGTCTTGGGGGATGAGATTATACAAAGAAAATATAACTATCCCCATAGAATCTTTTAAGATAGAGTGGGGGGGGGATGAGATCCAGGGCACAGTTTTGCCCCACACAGTGGTTTTATTAAGTCTCAGAAATGTTTTTGTAGCCTTAAGATTTCAGGTAGTGTCCTCAATCTGGGGATCCCTCTGGAGCTCAGTTTGGTAGTAAGCAATAGTCCACATTTGGGGGTGGGTGGGAGAAAGAGGGCCACATAGATTGCATCAGCAGGAGTGGTGGTTGCAACTTCTTGCCAGGGCAAGAGATGAGGCATGAGAGGGTGTCCTTTTGCTTTGGGAGTGGTAGCTTACTGGGATAGGTGGATGTTCTCAGTTCCTAAGGAGTTAAGAACTGAAGGTAAAGAGGGTAAATAGGGAAAGATAATGTATCAGGATTGAGGGGGTGAGAAGATAGAAGAAGTTCTGAATGTGGGGGTGGAGAGATAATATAGAATAGAAGCTATATGCTCTCTAGTCATGAATTGCTTGCAATATAGTTAGGCACACAGGTTAATAAGCTTTAGGTCATAGCAGAAGACACAATCATGGAGTATTTTATCAAATACTTTATTGTCATAATGAGTACTGTATATGGAGTCTAATATGTTAGAGCATTGAGTTGAGAAGTTAGGATGTCCAATCTATATCTCCAGAGCCTCTGTGGACAAAGGAAATGTAGAGTTATTTTATACATGATAAAATTAAGACGCTAAAATGTACTGATAGTAAGCACTGTAGCGGGAGTTCCTGATATCTAATCATATTCTGCACCTAATTCTGTGGATAAAAGAGAGGTTGATTGAACACCTGTTTTATCTAAACAGCTGTTTCTGATGTTGTAGGTTTCTTTGTAATATAAGAGAGTATATAGGCTTTCTGCTTCTCTTCCACTTGATTTGATTTCATCTTTTCACTATACCTTGGCACCTATGGTGTTTGAAGTATCTATCATTTAGGCTGTTGCTTCATGGAGTTATTCTAAATACCACATATTAGCAGTGTCATTCTGTATTTGTCTTTCTTATAGCTTACTTCATTTAACATAATATTTTCCAGCTCCATCCATGATGCTGTGAGTTGCATGATTGTATCATTTCTTATTGCTATGTAGTATTCCATTGTGTATATGTATCATATCTTCATGGTACACTCATCTGTTGTTGGTTGTCTAGGTTGGTTCCAGGTCTTGGCTATTGTACTGAGTGCTGCAATAAATAGTGGTGTGCATACATAGTTTTGGATGAATGTCTTTCAGTCCTGGGGTAGAAATCCAAGAGAGGAATTGCTGGGTCATATGGTAGTTCAATCTTGAGTTTACTGACAACTTTCCATTCTGTTTTTCATAGGGGTTGGACCAAGCAGCATTCCCACCAGCAGCTAAACAAAATCTAAAAAAAAAAATCGAGAAATGGGGTGAAGAAATAAACAAACACTTCTCTGTGGAAGAATAATAGATGGCCAATAGACACATGAAAACATGTTCATCATCTTTCATCGTTAGGGAAATCCAAATAAAGACAGCAATGAGGTACCATCTTACACCAGTGAGGATACCACATATCGAAAATAATGGGAAAACTCTCTGCTAGCAGGGATGCAGTAAGAAAGAAACTCTCAATCCACTGCTTGTGGGAATGCTGCTTGGTCCAACCCCTATGGAAACAATAGTGAGATAATACAAAGAAAGAAAAGGTGAATATATAAGAATAGCCTAGATTGACTGTTCAGTTTAAATAGATTTCCCCTAAATTTTCCAGGCCCTCATTAAATAGTTTACTCCACTTGGAAGCAAGTACTAGGCCAGTCCACATACCCTTCCTAACTAAAATACTTGGGAAAAGGTATAGGAGTGATGGAGAGACTTTCTTCTTGCTACTTGCCACCTTTCAAGTTCATTTGACATCATCATATATTGACATGGAAATGGTTCTATAGTTCTTCTTGCTCAGGAACTGCTTGAGAGAAGCAGTTCTTTCAAAGAAGGTCCAGTGGGTGAAATAACACGATAGAGGGGCTGGAGAGGTGGCGCTAGAGGTAAGGTGTCTGCCTTGGAAGCGCTAGCCAAGGAAGGACCGCGGTTCAGTCCCCGGCGTCCCATATGGTCCCCCCAAGCCAGGGGCAATTTCTGAGTGCTTAGCCAGGAGTAACTCCCTAAGCATCAAACGGGTGCAGCCCCAAAAAACAAACAAACAACAAAAAAGAAATAACACGATAGAAAAATATAATAGGAGTTAGAAAGGGAAGGTTAGAGATGACATCAGATAATCAGAATTCTCATTTTCTTCTGAAAAAAAAATCAAAGTTTAGAAAGTCTAAAAAGAGAAATAAAAATATTATTTCATTATTTATGGGAAATTGCTGAAGAAGTCAGGAAAGGGGCCAGAGCTATAGCACGATGGTAGAGTGTTTGCCTTTTATGTGGACAACCTAGGACAGACCAAATTCTATTCCCTTCATCCCATATGGTCCTCTGAGCCTCCCAGGGGCAATTTCTGAGTACAGAGCCAAAAATAACCTCTGAGTGTTGCTGGGTGTGGCCCCAAAACGAAAAACAAAAAGAATTCAGGAAAAAGTTATTAAGTACATATATCAGCATAGAGGAAAGAATAAAAATAAATTAGTTTCTCTCAGTGAGTAAGAAACAATAAACTTAACAAATAATACAAGTGGAGGAATGGTGAATTAAAGAAAATAGAATGAATTAAATATATCCAAGTTTTTATTGATTCACAAGATCAAAGGGATCAACAATGTATTAGTTATCTTAATCCAGAAAACTAAGAATAAAAAATATACACAAACTATTAAGGGAAAATAAAACAGAAATAGGTCAAATTAAATGGTTAGAAAGGATTCTTTTGATGTCATTTTAATTGAAAATTATAAACATAATGTTTTAGAAAAATATGCTTCACCAAGTGATTCGAGAAAAAAATAGAAAATCATAGTAAACTAAGTACCATTAAAACTGGAGAAAATGTCAAAGAGTTTATTTCCATAATACCCCAGTCCTCATTGGTGAGTTTCAACAGTAATTCTCCAAATTTTTCAAGAATAAATTATTTTAATGTCAGTTAAACTGTTTTAAGATACATGAAAAAGTTTTGAAATTATATATGAAGAAAGCAAAAATATCGATACCAATCCTCATGAGTTTACATAAAAGAAAGCCCACAATCAAATCTCATTTTCCTTGTGCAAAAATCATAAATAAATCCAAGAACATGTTGGTAGAAAAATACACCATATCCTGAAAGAATCTAGTCTAGAAACATAGGATGATCTAATACTAGGAATATCTTCAGAGAGTGGTTAAGTAATAGAAAATATTTTGGATGCTATTTTCAAACAAAAAGGTCAAGGAAGTTACATGGAAAATTAGAGCTTCAGTAAGTCTTTTTTTACTGTATTTTATTGTTTACCATTTTATTTTTATCTATGTATTTATTTATTTTTTGGGGGGGCACACCTGGTGGCAATCAGGGATTACACCTGACTCTACTCAGAAATTGCCCTTGGCAGGCTCCGGGGATATATAGGATGCTGAGAATTGAACCCAAGTCAGCTGTGTGGAAGGCAAATGCTGTTAGAAGTTGGGAAGTTCTGTATATGGACTCTGTTGTTTTGGGTTCCTAGGGTCTATTGTGTGACACATTTTAAAATGTGACACATTTTAGAGATTATGTGTGGGAGAAAAAGAAGCTAGTCAGTAACCCAAATAATAGTATAGGCCTCCATACTTATCTTCAATAGAGGAGATCTAGGACATGTTTTTACCCAGCTGAACTTGCAGTAGTCACAAAAATTTGGCTTGTACTATAGCTACCAAGAAAGCATACTTCTTGTGAGGAAGGAGAGAGTGATCCTATAGGAATAAGCAATAGCAAATGAGTCAGCTAATTCCTAGGATGCTTAAAGTGGTAATATTTTTAGAAGCAGTTGGAGAGTGAAGTTGACCTTGAGATCGATGAGGGAAGGTTACAATAATTGGGAGGAGCATACTAGTGGATCATACCAGCCATCATGGTTCAATGATGGCCTAGAGTAGAATCAATCAATTTTGTCTTCATTTGAAATATTTTCATTCTGACAAACCTATACATATATGTGATATAGATCAGTGTATACTAATAGAGGTACAGCTAGAGAGAATTGGAGAGGGAGAGAGAGACTTTATTTTTAAGAGAAGATCAATAATTTAGGATCAATCCTTTCCACAAGAACCCTGACACTCCAGGTTCTGATTGTAGCAATAGCTGCTACTTAGTGAGGAGGCTGTGTCCCTAGTGTGTTACAGAATGCTGCCTGACACTCTTCTAGCTTTTCTGAGCGTTGTTTGCTAATTTATAAATAAGATTCAACAGAGGCAGACTAGTAGGTTAGTTGTTTCAGATATCTGTTATTTTATACTACAGGCTCATGGTAAATTGAGTTTGTCCTAAATGCCCTAAATGTAGTCATCAATGCCCCAACCCATAGCTCATGCTTTGAGGATAGACAGTCTCTTTGGTTTTGTTTTGTTTCTAAGCATCCCATGCATCATTCAGAAATGTAGACAGGACAGTCCCAGAAAACATGGTGGCTCCATTGGTTGTGTTGTTGGAGATCCTGAGGGAAAGAAGGGTCTTTTAACGTAGCTTTCACCAAGAAATAATGCAAGGAAGACAGACAAAGAAGACTGCTACGCAGTACAATTTGAAACAAGGACCCTGGTTTATTGAATAGTGAAAGTGCACATTAAAGGAGAACGGACATCCTTGCAAGGATGTCCTAGGCTGGGATGTTGCACTTTTGTAGCATCTTAGGAGGCATTTTGGGTATGGTTTCTTCTTTGATTTGCAGAATGTTGCAGGTGTTTGTATCAGCTTCTAGTTCTGCACATTGTTGAGGTGAAGCTATTGATTATGGGTACAGTGTTCTTATTTGGTTTGCCTTTATTGGTCTAGTGCCCTCTGAAGGATCTGGATTTCTTCTTTATACTTCAGTTCTATTCTCCAATAACATCCTGATCTGGGCCAGAAAAGAGGCTGGAAAAGCTTTGTTGCTTTCTGGCCATTAGAAAGTGATCACCCAAGGATGGGGAAAATAAGGTGGTGCATTCTCTTTGTTCTTCCTTACTCTGCACTATACTCAAATGGAAAACTATTCCATATTTGTCTCTGGCATTTCTTTCTCCAACTTTCTTCATTTGGCCCTGAAGATCTAGTAATGGCAACAGGTTCTATTTTTGTATCTCTGATATTATTTTCCTTAATCTTTCCTTACTTTAAAAATCATATTTTATTTGATCCTTCTTAATTGTTTCATATGTCTCTGCTAATATTTCCTAGGAAGTTTCCTTTTATAATCCAAACCAAATTCTTTTTTCATGCATGTATTTGAGAATTACTGATTTAATAGTGAGATGGGTAAAGGATTGTGCCAGTTCTTTCATGACAGAAGCAACTAAACTGTTGGGAGTCCCTTCTTTCTCTTGTCTCCCAGCAAAGAACAGAGTCTGCACAGTGTCCCAGATATGGAATCTGGCTGGCTAGCTACCTTTAAAACTCTACTGTTAATCTTCTAATGTGGACGTGGACATATACCACCTTAAAATTAGAGACTGAGCAGATAGGAGGCAGAGAGATGTATCAAAGGGTTGGAATAAATATTTTGCATTGTGAAAGCCTTAAGTTTGGTCCCTGGCATTATAGCTCTTCCGAACACTGCCAGATGAGCACCCAAAAACCTCTGAAATGGTTCAAAAACACTCAAATAAAAAAATCAAAAGAACTAAAAACAACAAATACTGGGAAGGGTATAGAAAAAAAGGAGTTCTGGTGCACTGTTGGTGGTACTATAAATGGGCAGAACTTCTATGCAAAATTGTATGGAAATTCATTTTAAAAGAAGACAAGGAAAAACAAAGTAATCCAGTAATGCTATTTCAGGGGGGAGAAAAACCACTACTCTGAAAGAATATTTATCCCTTTGTATTCAAAGCATTGTTGTTATGGCCAAAATATGTATTCAACTTTAGTGTCCATTGGAGATTACTGAATAAAGATGTGGTAGATAGAATATATACTTCTAGTGTAACTTAACTATTAAACAAATGTGAAGTTGTGCTCTTTAAGATATCATGGATAAAATTTGTACATAACTAAGGCAGTTTTACTCATGTGTGGATTATAAATAACCAAAACAAAATAGACAAAACATTACAAAAAGAACTCTCAGACTTGCTAAAAAAAACAACATGCTGGCTTTTCAAACAGAGGAGAAGTGAAGGGAAGGGAGGGGAATGTAGAGGGGTCATTTTGACAATGGTGAGGAGATGAGACCTACACATTTATGTGTCTTGACTGTTCAGCTGGAAATTTGTAGTATTGTAGACCAATGGCAAAACAATAAAGTCTGACTTCAGTAAAAGAGTTGGGCACTCATGACAAAAGTAGTTTACCCAATCTCTTTGTTCAGGGCCTTTCACCCAGAATGGAGGCTAAGTCCCAAAGATGGACCAGGATTGGTCTGGAGCAAAGCCACCCAAGGAGATATACCAAGTCACCTCTCTTTTCTAAATTGTGTCTTAGGAAACATTACCCTTGAGGCTGGGAAAGGGTAACAATTATAACCGCTTTTCTACCACTATCTTGTTTATTGAAAAATTCATGGCACATTCAGGGCCGCCAATGTGTTTGTGGGACCTTAGCACTGTGTTTCTTAATGGAAATGTGATAGCAACCTGTTATATAGTTTAAGCCTTTTGGTAGTCACATTAAAAACAACTGATTTAGGGGCTAGGAATATGACTCAAATGGATGAGTATTTGACTCATGTATGTGAGGTTCAGAGTTCAATTCTGGGTGCCTCATAATCCCCCTAGCACTATATTGTGGTCCTCAGAACCATCAAGGAAACCCTTGTGGAAAACAAAGAGAAATAAACAACCAATTTAAATATATTTTTGTATTTTTAGTAATATAAAATATGTCATAACATTGCATATATATGTCTTTATATATTGGTTTGAGGGCCATACCAGCAGCCTCAACGCTTACTCCTGGTTTTGTGTCCAATGCTTAGTCCTAGAAATGTGCTCAGGGATTATTGCTGGCAGTAGTAGGGTGCCCATATGCAGTGCTGGAAGGTCAAATCAGGGTTCACTGCATGCAAGGCAAACTATACCCATATTCTCTATTTCCCCAGCCCACAATGGAAACAATTTTTATTTCGCTTTAGATTTTCATCTTTCACTAAAATTAATTAAAATGAAAGGACATTTCTCTTTACTTTGAGGGGCTCAACAGGTCCTGAGGAGCTCATGAATGTTATGTACAGTCTGAAGTTTTTGCTTCTGCCTCCTCTGCCCAGACTCTGCTTTCCCATATTCTGCAAGAACCTTTTCACACTTCCTTTCTTCTCCCCTAACCCTCTGAATCCCTAAGTACTGTCATAGTGATTAGTATCTCCATTCCATTTAGCCATCCTTCTCATTCCCCACACCCTCCTAGCTGTCCTCAACAGACCTCTTATAGGGTTAGGAGAGGAATTAAAGACATTTATGGAGGCCTCAGAACTTAGTCAATGCAGCTTTTGTTAGCAAATATCAGGAGTGCAGCAGTTTCCATGTGTGCAGCCTGGATGATATCAGATGTCAAATCCTGAGATCCCTCATCTTCCTACCAGGGAGCTGTTATCATTTTCTTCAAACAGGCTCAGAGTGGCACCCAGGATGGGGTCATGAATCTGTGCTAGAGCCCTGAGTTGCTGAACACTTGCCCTTCCTGTAGACCTTCAGTTGTCTGATGTCTGAGCCCCAAAGCCTAAGCATAGGGACTGCTTCTGGGGGAACCTCACAGAGAACTGGGTCTCTGTGGAGGGTCTGTAGCAAAGCATATGCATATGGCTGAGAAAATTCAGAGACCTCATCTCTACCTACAGGGTAATTTTCTGCCTTTGATTTTACCTGCAATGTCAGGAAAAGACCCAAATTTTCAGTTATTATTTTAAAACTTATGTCTTGAAACATTTTAATAATTGCAAATACTCATGGTAGCTATCAATCACATCAAGATGATGACCTATACTCAATTACCTTGGAAAGTGCCCGTATGTTTTTTCCAGGAAATGTTCTTGCAGAAACACCAACTCTCTTCACCTGGACTTTTGGGAGGAATTTTGCCTTTTTCCAACTTTATAAAAATGAATTCCTAGCTTCACCCGTTTTAACAAACAGCATAATTTCATCTTTTCTTACAGTTGCATAGTATTCCACTGTATATTATACTATAAATTCTTTTTACATTTATCTGCTGTTGCACATTTGTATTATTTCCACATTTGACAATAGGACTATGCATTGCAATGAGCATAGGTGTGCATATATATTTTTTTTTCAAATTAAAACGTTTTGTGTTTAAGGGTGGATGCCGAGGATAGATAGATGGGAGTTCTATTTGTATATTTTTTGAGAAATATCCATATTATTTTTTGTAGATGTTGAACCAGGTAGTAATTCTACCAACAGTGGATAAAGATTATTTTTTTCCCACAACCCTACCTACACTGTTTCTTTCCAATCTTTTTTTTTTTTTTTTTTGGTTTTTGGGCCACACCCGTTGACGCTCAGGGGTTACTCCTGGCTATGCGCTCAGAAGTTGCTCCTGGCTTGGGGGACCATATGGGACGCCAGGGGATCGAACCGTGGTTCGTCCAAGGCTAGCGCAGGCAAGGCAGGCACCTTACCTCTAGCGCCACCACCCGGCCCCTTCTTTCCAATCTTTTTGAGACATGCCAGTCTCAGGTGTGAGATGATATCTCATTTTGTTGATATCTCATGTTTTGATTTGGATTTTCCTGATAATAAGTGATGATGAATATATTTTTAGGGCCTGGAGGGGTTAACTATCTCTGGTTTAATCGCTGCCACCACATATCATCTCCCTGGCACTACTAGGGTTGTCTCAGCACAGAGTCAAGAATAACCTTTGAGCATTGCTGGTGTGGCCCAAATCCATTTCCTTTCATTTTTTTTTGTTTATTTTTGGGCCACACCCGGTGAGGCTTAGGTGTTACTCCTGACTCTGTGCTCAGAAATTGCTCCTGGCTTGGGAAACTGTATGGGATGCGGGAGGATCGAACCTCAGTCTATCTTATATCAGCCACATGCAAGGCAAACACCCTACCATTGCACCACCTCTTGGCTCCTTCATTTTCTTTCAAAAAAAAAAAACTTTTCACATACCTATTGACCACCTGCAGGTCTTTGTGGAAACATCTGCTCATCTCCTCTCCCCAATTTTTGGATGGGG
The DNA here is from genome assembly GCF_024139225.1 of Suncus etruscus. NCBI lineage: Eukaryota > Metazoa > Chordata > Mammalia > Eulipotyphla > Soricidae > Suncus > Suncus etruscus. The sequence goes on from NC_064857.1 coordinate 52,673,967, forward strand.
TTATTAGTATTTCTGTTGTTGAGTTTTGAGCATGCTTAATGTATTTTGGATACTAGCTCTTGACCTGATGTGTTGTCTGCAAATATTTTCTCCCTTTCTTATTCTGGACCTAGTTTCTTTTGCCTTGTAGAAACTTTTTAATTTGATGTAGTTCCTTTTGCTTATTTTAATTTTGTTATCTTTACCAATGGAATCTAGTCATTGACAACATCTCCGAGGACTATATCCTAATATCCTGGGTGTCATGTTTAGCAAAGTTAATTGAGGGAGAAGGACACATATCAGTGATCTCATATGTGGTCTACAAAGAGACAAGACAAGGGAATGGAAAGCATCAAATGATGTCAAGCTCATTCTAGATTGTAGAACTAAGAATGACAGGTAAGGTAAGGTGAGGGAAAAGAGAATGACAAAGTAGATTTAAGGTAATGTAAAGATATTGGTTGATGGTTTTGGACATTTTTGGCTGTGATGAGGTAAAGGACTGTGTATATCAAAATCATAAATGTAAAGGCTATTGCAGAGAGGTGACCTAAGCAATGATAATTAAATTAAAATAAAGTTTGCCAAGGTATGTGGGAGTCGAGGGGATCTTGAGACATGGTGGAAGGACCTTGACACTGGTAGTGTGAGTGGAGCAGGAATATTTTATACCTGATACTTATTAATAAATACCTGAAACTTTATTAATAGTATTTTAAATCAATGCTTTTAATAAAAATAAAAAATAAAATAAAGAATGGACTTAAATAATATAAGAAGAAACTCTAGAAGAGGTATAATTTTATATTTATATTATGATATTCTTTTATATTGTGTGTTTTGGTAGTTTATTTTTTCTTTTATTACTGAATATATTTAATCAAAAGAAATACCTCAGGCATAAAAGCTATTCTCATCTCATAGTGGTTTAATAAAAAAAAGAAATTAAAGAAAAAGAAATGAACTGCTTAAAAAGAGCTTTATTCTCTTGTTGTGAACATTTGGAATAATTTTTAGTGTGGGCTTTTTGACCATTACAGCTATGTCTTTTAGAGGACATGGACGGGCATATTTTTCAGAGTACAGAACCGGAAGTGGAGTTACTAGCTCCTTGGGTAGTAGATATGTGTATAACTTGATTGATTTTCCAGAGTGACTGGGCAAAACTACAGCAGTTTCTTAAAGATTTAAGGGATTTAGATTTTGACCAGGAAGCTTGTGGGTTTACCCCGCGACTAGTGTGTCCACCCTAAAACCAGATTTTATGAGCTTAAATGATGCTGTTTGGTGGCCAGAGTGATAGCACAGTGGATTGGACATTTCCTTTTCACTAGGCCAACCCAGTTTTTATTCTTGACATCCCTATGATACCCTTAGCCTACCAGGAGTTTTTTCTTTATTCTGTTTTTTTTTTGGGGGGGGGGGGCATACCTGTTTGATGCTCAGGGTTACTCCTGGGTAAGTGCTCAGAAATCGCCCCTGGCTTGGGGGACCATATGGGAGACCAGGGGATCAAACCGCAGTCCTTCCTTGGCTAGCGCTTGCAAGGCAGACACCTTACCTCTAGCGCCACCTCTCCGGCCCCTATTCTGTTTTTTTTTTAAATTAAAATATTTATTTAAGCACTATGATTATGAACATTTATGTAGTTGGGTTTCAATCATAAAAAGAACACCCCTTTCACCAGTGTAACCTTCCCACCACCAGTGCCCCCCCAATCTTCCTCCTTCCCCCAATCCCTGCCTGTCTTCAAGACAGACATTCTATTTCTCTCACTCACTATGATCGTCATGGTAGCTGTAGGTTATTTCTCTAAGTAAACTCACCAATTTTTTTGGGTATGCTTCATATCATGGGCTGTTCCTTTCACCTATTGTCTCTGGGTGTTATTACTGTCTTTTACTTTTTTTTTTTTTTTTTTGGTTTTTGGGCCACACCCGGCGGTGCTCAAGGGTTACTCCTGGCTGTCTGCTCAGAAATAGCTGCTGGCAGGCACAGGGGACCATATGGGACACCGGGATTCGAACCAACCACCTTAGGTCCTGGATCGGCTACTTGCAAGGCAAACACAGCTGTGCTATTTCTCCGGGCCCGTCTTTTACTTTTTTAAAATTTCATAGATGAGTGAGACTATTCTGTATATATCTCTCTCCCTCTGACTTATTTCACTCAGTCTAATAGTTTCTAAGTCGATTCATGTATAGAAAAATTTCATGACTTCACTTTTCCTGACGGCTGCATAGTATTCCATTATGTATATTTACCACAGTTTCTTTAGCTACTCACCTGTTGTTGGGCATGGGTTGTTTCCAGATTTTGGCTATTGTAAATAAAGCTGCAATGAACATAGGCATGCAGAGGGCATTCTTGTATTTTTGTGTTCTTAGGAGTGGTATAGCTAGATCACATGGGAGCCCAATTTCCATTTTTTTGAGGAATCCATATTGTTTTCCAGAAAGACTGAACTAGACGGCATTCCCACAGCAATGAACGAGAGTCAGGTGTGATTTCTGAGCACCGAGTCTGCAGTAATCCCTGAGTGCTACCGGTTTTGGCCCAGAAACAAAAATAAACTAACAAGGAAAAAAGATGCTATTTATATAGCCTCAGTTTGAATATAGGTGTAAGCTTAACCCAGTTTAAATCACAACAGGGGAGACCCTAATTAATGCAGTGCAGATAGGGGGACACAGCTGTCTGGAACGTTAATTGTCCTTTTCTTTCCGTCTCTAGTTCATTCCTTTGCCTACCTCTCTCCCAAACTAACTTTCTCCACATGCCTGAGGTCTGGCCATTGAACCAGACCAGTTAGTGGAACTGATAATCTGGGTCCTCTTTTTACAGATTTGCAAGCACTTGGTATCTTTTAACCCTACCTCCCCAAATACTGAAAATTAACTCTTCCTAGATGTTATTTATTTACTTTTTAGCATTTCAAATTGGCAAAAATATAAATGTTTGATACCATTCTCTATTGGCATGGCAACCATAATGTAAGCTTGGGGAAAAAGAGTATATGTTTTTTTTTAAATACATTTTTGCAAGCTAGGGTGAAATATTGGTAGAAATCTTATAGAGGGAAATTAGTTCACATAGCAAGATGAATAATCCTATTTCTAGAATTTTGTAAACTGGTACTTAATGGGCCCTAGGGAGTCTCATTGCTATTGAGCTAATATTGTATTTCCAATGAACAGAGGTAGGAAAATAGGTGACTTATATAATTTGTTTACTTAAATTAATTTACTTTATTTACTTTATTTATTTACTTACATATAGGCAGAGCTTGTGGCTAACCCTGCTCTTGTTTTTTCCCCCCCTCACTAGCAGTACTTAGGGGCTACTCCTGGCTCTGTGCTCAGGGTTTACTCTAGGTTCTATGTTCAGGAAAGACTCCTGGAAGTGCTTAAAGGACCATATACAGTGCCCGGGACTAAATCAGGATTGACCATATGTAAGACAAGAGCTTTGTCCATTGTGCTCTCTCTTTGGCTCAGGAAATAAATTATATTTTTAAAATGAGAAGTAAATCATGAGTTTATAGTGCTATTTTCCATTTAAATTCAGGATTATATAATTTCTATTACATAAAATATTTATACTTGGATCTTTTTATGATGAAAATCCTTATTCCTAAAAAAGAATTGTATCTTAATGTATTGTCCTTATTCTCATTCTCTCTTATCTACCTACTCATCCGTTGACCAATAGAGATAGGCTTACTTATCTGATTCTCAGCATTATTTCAGCCTTGACTGGAGACCAATGCATGTGGTTACACCAGGCATCACTCTGCCCCACTTGACTCTGTGCCTAGGAATTATGAGCACTTCTCAATATGCTCAAGCCTTCAGGACAGTTTCTAACCTAGGGGCACAAGATGTGGGATCCTGACATTATCCCTAACTACATACGTGGCACTGAGACTATCTCTTACTATTCTTGTTCTTTTGTCTTCACATCTGTGAAAGTGGAGTCTTATAGGCTCAGATGAGACACTGAATGCAGGAAATTTTTGTTAACCCAGAAATTCCCTAGTGAACAAATGTTATACTCCTAGGTGACTCTGAAAAAATTCCCCAAAGTACTAATCATTGATTGTTTTGTTTGTTATTTTTGTTTGTTATTTTTCTTGGCTTTATGCTCAGCAGGGACTATGTCAAGAAACCATACTGTACTGAGGATCAAGCCCAGACTTCCTTCATGCAAAACATCTATTCTTTTTTTCTTTCTTTTTTTAAATTTATTTAAACACCTTAATTACATACATGATTGTGTTTGGGTTTCAGTCATGTAAAGAACACCACCCATCACCAGTGCAACATTCCCATCACCAATGTCCCAAGTCTCCCTTCGCCCCACCCGACCCCCGCCTGTACTCTAGACAGGCTCTCCATTTTCCTCATACATTCTCATTATTAGGACAGTTCAAAATGTAGTTATTTCCCTAACTAAACTCATCACTCTTTGTGGTGAGCTTCCTGAGGTGAGCTGGAACTTCCAGCTCTTTTCTCTTTTGTGTCTGAAAATTATTATTACAAGGGTGTCTTTCATTTTTCTTAAAACCCATAGATGAGTGAGACCATTCTGCGTTTTTCTCTCTCTCTCTGACTTATTTCACTCAGCATAATAGATTCCGTGTACATCCATGTATAGGAAAATTTCATGATTTCATCTCTCCTGACAGCTGCATAATATTCCATTGTGTATATGTACCACAGTTTCTTTAGCCATTCGTCTGTTGAAGGGCATCTTGGTTGTTTCCAGAGTCTTGCTATGGTAAATAGTGCTGCAATGAATATAGGTGTAAGGAAGGGGTTTTTGTATTGTATTTTTGTGTTCCTAGGGTATATTCCTAGGAGTGGTATAGCTGGATCGTATGGGAGCTCGATTTCCAGTTTTTGGAGGAATCTCCATATCGCTTTCCATAAAGGTTGAACTAGACGGCATTCCCACCAGCAGTGGATAAGAGTTCCTTTCTCTCCACATCCCTGCCAACACTGTTTATTCTCATTCTTTGTGATGTGTGCCATTCTCTGGGGTGTGAGGTGGTATCTCATCGTTGTTTTGATTTGCATCTCCCTGATGATTAGTGATGTGGAACATTTTTTCATGTGTCTTTTGGCCATGTGTATTTCTTCTTTGTCAAAGTGTCTGTTCATTTCTTCTCCCCATTTTTTGATGGGGTTAGATGTTTTTTTCTTGTAAAGTTCTGTCAGTGCCTTGTATATTTTGGAGATTAGCCCCTTATCTGATGGGTATTGGGTGAATAGTTTCTCCCACTTAGTGGGTGGCTCTTGTATCCTGGGCACTATTTCCTTTGAGGTGCAGAAGCTTCTCAGCTTAATATATTCCCATCTGTTAATCTCTGCTTTCACTTGCTTGGAGAGTGCAGTTTCCTCCTTGAAGATGCCTGTAATGTGCTGGAGTGTTTTGCCTATGTGCTGTTCCACATAACTTATGGTTTTGGGGCTGATATCGAGGTCTTTAATCCATTTGGATTTTACCTTTGTACATGATGTTAGCTGGGGGTCTAAGTTCAATTTTTTGCAAGTGGCTATCCAATTGTGCCAACACCACTTGTTGAAGAGGCTTTCCCTGCTCCATTTAGGATTTCCTGCTCCTTTATCAAAAATTAGGTGGTTGTATGTCTGGGGAACATTTTCTGAGTATTCAAGCCTATTCCACTGATCTGAGGACCTATCCTTATTCCAATACCATGCTGTTTTGATAACTGTTGCTTTGTAGTACAGTTTAAAGTTGGGGAAAGTAATTCCTCCCATATTCTTTTTCCCAATGATTGCTTTAGCTATTCGAGGGTGTTTATTGTTCCAAATGAATTTCAAAAGTGTCTGATCCACTTCTTTGAAGAATGTCATGGGTATCTTTAGAGGGATGGCATTAAATCTGTATAATGCCTTGGGGAGTATTGACATTTTGATGATGTTAATCCTGCCAATCCATGAGCAGGGTATGGGTTTCCATTTCTGTGTGTCCTCTCTTATTTCTTGGAGCAGAGTTTTATAGTTTTCTTTGTATAGGTCCTTCACATATTTAGTCAAGTTGATTCCAAGATATTTGAGTTTGTGTGGCATTATTGTGAATGGGGTTGTTTTCTTAATGTCCATTTCATCCTTATTACTATTGGTGTATAGAAAGGCCATTGATTTTTGTGTGTTAATTTTGTAGCCTGCCACCTTGCTATATGAGTCTATTGTTTCTAGAAGCTTTTTGATAGAGTCTTTAGGGTTTTCTTAGTAGAGTATCATGTCATCTGCAAACAGTGAGAGCTTGGCTTCTTCCTTTCCTATCTGGATTTCCTTGATATCCTTTTCTTGCCTAATCACTATAGCAAGTACTTCCAGTGCTATGTTGAGTAGGAGTGGTGAGAGAGGACAGCCTTGTCTTGTGCCAGAATTTAGAGGGAAGGCTTTTAGTTTTTCTCCATTGAGGATATTTGCCACTGGCTTGTGGTAGATGGCCTTCACTATATTGAGAAAGGTTCCTTCCATTCCCATCTTGCTGAGAGTTTTGATCAAGAATGGGTGTTGGACCTTATCAAATGCTTTCTCTGCATCTATTGATATGATCATGTGGTTTTTATTTTTCTTGTTATTGATGTTGTGTATTATGTTGATAGATTTACGGATGTTAAACCAGCCTTGCATTCCTGGGATGAAACCTACTTGATCGTAGTGGATGATCTTTTTAACGAGGCATTGAATCCTATTTGCCAGGATTTTGTTGAGGATCTTTGCATCTGCATTCATCAGTGATATTGGTCTGTAATTTTCTTTTTTGGTAGCATCTCTGTCTGGTTTAGGTATCAAGGTGATGTTGGCTTCATAAAAGCTATTTGGAAGTGTTTCTGTTTGTTCAATTTCATGAAAGAGTCTTGCCAAGATTGGCAGTAGTTCCTCTTGGAAAGTTTGATAGAATTCATTAGTGAATCCATCTGGACCTGGGCTTTTGTTTTTCGGCAGACATTTGATTACTGTTTTAATTTTATCAATGGTGATGGGGTTGTTTAGATATGCTACATCCTCTTCCTTCAACCGTGGAAGATTATAAGAGTCCAAGAATTTATCCATTTCTTCCAGGTTCTCATTTTTAGTGGCATTGAGTTTTTCAAAGTAGTTTCTGATTACCCTTTGAATCTCTGTCATATCAGTAGTGATCTCTCCTTTTTCATTCCTGATACGAGTTATCAAGTTTCTCTCTCTCTCTTTCTTTGTTAGGTTTGCCAGTGGTCTATCAATCTTGTTTATTTTTTCAAAGAACCAATTCTGCTTTCGTTGATCTTTCGGATTGTTTTTTGAGTTTCCACTTCGTTGATTTCTGCTCTCAGCTTTGTTATTTCCTTCTTTCTTCCTATTCTTGGGTCCTTTTGTTGAGCATTTTCTAGTTCTATTAGCTGTGTCATTAAGCTACTCAGGTAAGCTCCTTCTTCCTTCCTGATGTGTGCTTGCAAAGCTATAAATTTTCCTCTCAGTACTGCTTTTGCTGTGTCCCATAAGTTCTGATAGTTTGTGTCTTTATTGTCATTTGTTTCCAGGAACCTTTTGATTTCCTCCTTGATTTCATCTCGGACCCACTGGTTATTGAGCATGAGGCTGTTTAACTTCCAGGTGTTAAAGTGTTTCTTCTGAGTCCCTTTGGAGTTCACAAATAATTTCAGAGCCTTGTGGTCAGCGAAGGTAGTCTGCAAAATTTCTATCCTCTTGATCTTATGGAGGTATGTTTTATGTGCCAGCATGTAGTCTATCCTGGAGAATGTCCCATGTACATTGGAGAAGAATGTGTATCCAGGTTTTTGGGGATGGAGTGTCCTATATATATCCACTAGGCCTCTTTCTTCCATTTCTCTCCTCAGGTCTAGTATATTCTTGTTGGGTTTCAGTCTGGTTGACCTATCCAGTGTTGACAAAGCCGTGTTAAGGTCCCCCACAATTATTGTGTTGTTGTTGATATTATTTTTCAGATTTGTCAACAGTTGTATTAAATATTTTGCTGGCCCCTCATTCGGTGCATATATGTTTAGGAGAGTGAATTCTTCCTGCTCTACGTACCCCTTGATTAATATAAAATGTCCATCTTTGTCCCTTACAACCTTCCTGAGTATAAAGTTTGCATTAGCTGATATTAGTATGGCCACTTCAGCTTTTTTATGGGTGTTGTTTGCTTGGATAATTTTTCTCCAGCCTTTTATTTTGAGTCTATGTTTGTTCTGACTATTCAGGTGCGTTTCTTGTAGGCAGCAGAAGGTTGGATTGAGTTTTTTGATCCATTTAGCCACTCTGTGTCTCTTAACTGGTGCATTTAGTCCATTGATGTTGAGAGAAAGAATTGTCCTGGGATTTAACGCCATCTTTATTTCAAAATTTGGTGTGTCTTTTGGGTAGTCTTGTCTTAGATTAGGTCTTTCAGTTTTTCTCTTAAGACTGGTTTTGTGTCTGTGAAGTTTCTGAGCTGTTTTTTGTCTGTGAAGCCATGTATTCTTCCGTCAAACCGGAAAGTGAGTTTTGCTGGGTATAGTATTCTGGGTGAAGCATTCATTTCATTCAGTCTTGTCACAATATCCCACCACTGCTTTCTGGCATTGAGTGTTTCTGGTGACAGGTCTGCTGTAAATCTCAGGGAAGCTTGCTTGAACGTTATTTCCCCTTTTGATCTTGCTGTTTTCAGAATTCTGTCTCTATCCGTGGGATTTGTCATTGTGACTAGGATGTGTCTTGGGGTGGTTTTTCTGGGGTCTCTTTTGGTTGGTACTCTTCGGGCATGCAGGATTTGATCACATATATTCTTTAACTCTGGAAGTTTCTCTTTAATGATGTTCTTGACCATTGATTCTTCCTGGAAATTTTCTTCCTGGGTCTCTGGGACTCCAATGATTCTTAAGTTGTTTCTGTTGATCTTATCATAGACTTCTATTTTCATCTGTTCCCATTCTTTGACTAATTTTTCCATTGTCTGCTCATTTGCTTTAAGTTTTTTGTCCAATCTCTCCTGCTGTATGGAATTGTTATGTATCTCATCTTCCACAGCACCAAGTCTATTCTCAGCTTCTGATACCCTGTCCCAGAGCTTATCTATTTTGTCATTCACTTTGTTTACTGACTTTTTCAGTCCTGTTAGTTGACATGTTATTTCAGTTTGGAGTTTTGTGATTTCTGTCTTCATATTTTCTTGGTTCTTATTAGTGTTCTGTTCAACTCGGTCCATGGTTTCTTGGAGTCCGTTGAGCATCTTCCATATTGCTAGTCTAAAGTCCTTATCTGAGAGGTTGATTAGTTGGTTGGTCATTATCTGGTCCTCAGAATTGTCATCTTCATTCTCTATGTCTGATGCTGGCCTGCGTTGTTTCCCCATTGTCACACTTGTATTGTGGGTTTTTCTACGTGTTGTGGTGGTATTCATTGTCTATATGATGCAGGCAGCACACTCCTCTGGCTCCTCCCTTTCTGGATGGGCTGACTTGCCTCTAAGGGAGGGGAGTCCTCTGTGGATAAAGCCTCACACTGGGTCAAATCTTAGGCCCGAGCATGCAACAGAGAATACAGTCTGGAGAGAAATGTTTGCTTCTGTGATATAGCGCCGTTCTTAGTGTGATTTTTCCTTCTTGTTGCAATGGAGTTCTTTCCTTAGAAGGAGTGCATGGCTGCGTAGCGAAGCAGAGCAGCCGTGCTCTGCTGGAGCCTCTTTTTGCCCCACTTGCAAGAGTTTCACGCAAGAGGACAGTAGACAGACATAGACAGGTCACACTCACAGTTTTTCACAGTTGGGCCCCACTGGGCCGGTGTACTTTTGCGGATTTTCCCCGCCTGGTGTCACACACAGGGAGCCGGCTTTTGCAAAGCTTAGCCGGTTTTCATGCTCTGTAGTCCCTCCCTGAAAATGGCGTCTGGGCAAGCGAGGTTTCTGGAGCCTCTTTTTGCCCCACTTGCAAGAGTTTCACGCAAGAGGACAGTAGACAAACATAGACAGGTCACACTCACAGTTTTTCACAGTTGGGCCCCACTGGGCCGGTGTACTTTTGCGGATTTTCCCCGCCTGGTGTCACACACAGGGAGCCGGCTTTTGCCGTAAAACATCTATTCTATCCCATTGATTTCTCTCTGGTGCAGCTGTATTATTATTATTATTGTCATTATTTTATATTTATCATTATTATTTTGGATTTTGGGCCACACCTGGCAATACTCAAGGCTTACTCATGGCTCTGCACTCAGGAATTACTCCTGGCAGGCTCAGGGGACCATATGGGATATCTGGGATTTAACTTGGGTCAGCTGTGTGCAAGGCAAACACCTTACCCACAGTATTATCATTGTGGCCCTCAACAGTTGTATATTTTTGTTTAATTGTTTTCTATAGTCTTAATTTTCACATACTTATTTCCCCCTCTAGTTTGATTTGCATGAGAATACTAAATTAACAAAGTATTTTTTCACTTTATTATTTATTTATTTTTTGGGCCACACCAAGCTGTACACAGCACTTCTGGCTCTATACTCAGGTATCATTCCAGGTGAAGTTCAGGATACCAGGGATTGAATCAGGGTTGGCCACGTGCAAGGCAAGTGTTCTACCCACTGTACTATCTCTTTAATGCTTACCACTTTATTACTTAAAGAAAAGAACATAGAGTTTTATCTGCATTGCTTCTCCCCATCTGAATATGATACATTCACCAGAAGGGAAATAATCCCTTATTACTTTATTAAATATTAAGAACTCATATTTACACTTCTTAAATGCTTTGTTAGCATTTACAGTATTTGACACACTTCAGGGTATTCTGAATACAAACATATGTAGCCTGAGTTATGGGAGCCAAGAAAATTGTTATTCTCAAGGAGAGTACAATGACAGCTAAGCAAAAAAGCATCAGTTAGAAACATTGAATTAAAAAAAAATAAGGTTTAAAAATAAGTACGTAGGGTGGGGAAAATAGCTCAATACGTTTGATCTTTGGCACTACCTGTCCCCTAAGTATTTCTAGGAATAATTGCCAGGCATTGAACTGGGAGTAGCTCTTGAGTATCATTGGGTGTGCCACCATCCAAATCTCTAAATAAATAACTAAATAAAATAGATTTTAATATAAGCAATATCTTGCAACTACTCTTAGTACTTATCCCAAGTGGGATGTTTGACTTGAAAGAAAGAGCACCAGAGCATAGTGCAAGCATGAAACTTAGTGACACTGATTTCTTTCAATGTAGCTGAAAGCCGTAAAAGACATTTACCATTCTCAAGATACATCAAATAAGAACTCACAGATAAAATTTGTAGGTGACTTATTTTGGATGCAGCATATGCTAGTCTGTAAGATAATTTAAAATTTGTTTAATGAAATCATATCTTGAAATAATCCAGTGATAGCTGTGCTCATTTTATTTTGCTATATAAAATATTTAATTTTTCTATGTCCCATTAACAAGAATAATATTAGTCTAGCTTCTGGGCTGATTAATTTTTAGCAAAATAAAGCTTTCTCTTTTATTAAATGCATATAAAAAGTCATATTTCATCTCATTAGGAGATGCATTTCCAATTATATTTTACTTTTGATGTTTTAAATATTATCACAATTCTTTGCACTTTCGAAGTGGTGTGATAATTCAGTCTAGAAGCATATTTTTAAACGTGGACAGTCGTAAGGTAATATATTTTTAATGTATCAAAATAGACTTAGTGTAGTTTTAATGCATGATAAATGATCAACAAGATATATTCAAATTTTGAAAGATATTAAATTACATTAAAGCTTTTTTAGGAAAGAGGAAAAATTGAATTCAAGAATCAAGAAAAGAAAGATGTAAAATTTCTCATCAGTGATGAGAATTTATTCATATATTTTCAATTAAGTGATAGGGAGCATGAAATTATTATGAACTCCATATTTCCTTTAATATTTAAAAAGACTGATTTCTTTATGTTTAATTGCTAATATTGGCAGCAAAATCTAATATCCTTGGCAATCACAAAAAAAAATCACAAAAAAAATTATAAAAAAAAATGAAAACCATTACACATCAACTCAGAAACATAATATGAGGTGTATCACTTGTTAAGATGATTTTTTGAGATGTGTGTTGATAAGAAAAAAATTTAAGGACAACTCAATTATGGGGAAGGATAGAATTACAAAGACATTCTCTTTTTTCCCTGCCCTCAGTGCTTCACCGCCACATCCATGTTCAACAATCTACTAACGACTAGGTTACCTCCAGCCACTTACACATGTTAACACTTGCTTCTCGCCAACTCTTTGTTGAATTGGTAATAATGACAATAGTCACAATAATAAAAAAACACATCAATCAGTCATTACCACAATTATATTGCATGAAAACAGCCAGAAAATATCAATGGCCTGCAATAATAAATATTTATCTCAGGCCATGAATCTATGGGTTGTTTGGATTGGATAGTTCTGCTGATTTTGCCCAAGTTTTGTTGACATCAGTTGGGCTTAGGCATGCAGCTTTAATCACTGGGATGACTTGTCTCTACTCTACATGCTCTTTTTTTTGGTTTGTTTATTTGCTTGTTTTGGGGCCACACCCAGTGACGCTCAGGAATTACTCCTGGCGATGTGCTCAGAAATTGCTCCTGGTTTGGAGAACCATATGGGACAGTGGTCCATCGTAGACTAGTGCGGGCAAGGCAGATTTAGTAATCCCTAAAGTAGGGATCCATTTTTAAGACCACGTGGCTGCCATTAGTGGGGGAAAGAGTAGGGTAAGTTTAGGGAAGGCGTCATTCACTATGCACTTGTGCAATCATTATTCTTACATTGCAGAGGAGGCTGAAGCTCAGAGAAGAAAAGTGGAGGGAGCTATGCGGTGGAATCAGTGGACAATGGAGCTCAAGCTATAGTCATTCAGAGGATCTGTGAGAAAGCCTGGAAAATTCATGTTGCAGCTTTAGACTTTGGTTCTTCCCTGCTTTTGCAGAGGTCCATCTCCTTTTTTTTTTTTATCTTTTTAAATCTTGTTTTTATATTCTGTGATTGATCCTCTGTGACTTGTTTAATCTCACAAGTACAGTAAGTAGCGGTGCTCTGAACTAGAATTTTGTCAAATGATCACACTCAAGGGATTTTGGGAAATGTAGTTTCTGTGTGGCATAATTTTGGGGTGATTTTATTCTGAGAGTGGTGATGTTGAGACACATTGGGCTTACTTAGCCACTTAACTTTGAATAACAGTGGGTTCTGAATAGTCAACACATTTTATTTATTTGTATCTTTATCAGACATACAATGAGTAATTTATTTATAGGAAGTAATAGAATAATATTTTGAAATTTTTTTTTTTTTTTGTGGTTTTTGGGTCACACCCGGCAGTGCTCAGGGATTATTCCTGGCTCCAGGCTCAGAAATTGTTCCTGGCAGGCACGGGGGACCATATGGGACGCCGGGATTCGAACCGATGCCCTCCTGCATGAAAGGCAAACGCCTTACCTCCATGCTATCTCTCCGGCCCCAATTTTGATGAAAGGATCTTAATTCATATTAATTTATTTCCATTGACAGACTTTCTTCTGAGACTGAGGTTTATCTTCTTAGGAAATATGGAAATTGAAATGCTCTAGCATTCAGTTTTGGGTTTAAAAACACTTGTTTTTGAAGTTCATGGCAGAAGCAGTATCTTTTGAGAGACAAAATTTAAGATTCTAAACTGTTTGAGTACTGGAAGCCCAAAGTTTATACCCCAAATCCTTAATAATGAGAAAAAATTGTTATGAGGCTGGAGGTAGAATAACAGAGATAAGTGTAAGGATAGGTTCTGAGCAAGATTCTCTATTCCTTCTCCCAACCAGAAAGATCCAGCCTAGAAGGCACCAGACTCTAGTCTAGAGGAAGGATTATCAGACATGGAAGGAAAGTTAGATCTCCTCATTGAAATTCCAGCTTCATTATAGTCTTGTGACTTGGGATGCTTCTCTATCTTCAGTTTATTCTCTATTAGAAATAATAATGCTAGCTAGTTTCCATTGGCTAGCATTCATTAAACAGTAATATAGAACATGATACATGCAAAAAATTAATTTTAATATCTGAAAATAAAATAATCCTTGCAGAGTTAATTTTTCTCTAATTTTAAAAATATCCAATCACAGCATTTTAAAAATTTATTTTTAATCAAGGTTAAACTAATTTGTTAAATCAATAGTTAATTAATCTACACATATTTTAGAGAGTATAATTTCATCTTGGTTCAAATGCATGTGGAATACTACATCCACAACTACAGTCCCACTACTAAGTACCACTGTGTATTCCACCCATTTAATCTCTTCTTCTCTCCTCCTATAATATCATAGTTCTGCAGCCAATAGCTAGAGTTTATTTTTATTTGGCATGGACTATTTTTTATTTGCTTTGACTCTTTTTATGCCACATAAGTTAAATTACCTGTTTTTTAAAAAATTATTTATTTAGTATGACACCTCCACTTTCACCCATAGTGTCACAAATGACATGATTTCATCTTTATAGTTGAGTAGTATTCCATTGTGTAATATAGTACATCTCTTTACCCACAAATTGTAATTGGGCACTTTACTTTTACTAATATAAATAGAAATAGCTGGGCATATATATGTGTATATATGTATATATATTTAATACTTTTGTGTTCTTTAGATAGATACTTTGGAGTAGCATTGCTAAATTTTGTGGTAGTTTAATTTTTAATTTTTAAGAAAGCTCTCTGATATTTCCAATTTTTATTCTACTACCCTACTGTTTTTATTTTGTCTTGTTTTTGTGGATGGGGACAGGGCCAACTGTGGGTACTCAGGAGATGATGTGGTTCTAGGATTCTAATCATTGCCACAAACTCATCAGCATATAAGCCAAGAGTCTGTTTTTTTTGGTAAGGAACTCAGTAGAGTATGAGGATGTTGGTCCATATGAAGTGCAGGCTTTTTTTTAATATTTTATTGAAACACCTTGATTACATACATGATAGTGTTTAGGTTTCAGTCATGTAAAGAACACCCAAGAGTCTTGACTTCTGTACTAAATCTTTGGTACTATCTCACTGTTTTTGTTGTTGTTGTTTTGATTTTTTGGCCAAACCCACAGTGCTCAGGGGTCATTCCTGGCTCTATGCTCAGAAATTGCTCATGGCAGGCTCGGGGATCATATGTCATGCCGAGATTCGAACATCCGTCCTTCTGCATGCAAAGCAAACACCCTCCTCCATGCTATCTTTCTAGCCCCCTATCTCACTGTTTTGATTGTGATACTGTTATACTATGGTTTGAATAGACTGTTTCCATTCTTTTTCTTTTCTCAGAAATGCCTAGCTACTTCCAAAACATTTTAGTAATAAAAAAATCACTGGAGGTTACTTTGAGAATGCATATGCCACAAAAACAAGATAACCTGGAAGAATTTATCCAAAAATAGATGAATTCTTGAACTCCTATAACTCCCAAGGCTTAATAAAGATATTTTGGAACACATGAACAGATTTATAACTGTTGAGGAAATTGAAACGATAATCAAAAGACTTCCCAAAAACAAAAGTAGAAGCTCAAATAGATTCACTAGTGGATTCTTTAAAATCTTTAAAGAGAACTTGCTGCCATTTTTTTTCAGGGTCTTCCAGAAAACAGAAAAAACAGAAAAATAAATAGAAAACAGTTTCTATGAAGCAAACATCACCTTGACACCAAAAGCAGACAGAAACACCGAAGAAGGTGGGGGGAATTACAAGCCTATATCCTTTAATGACACAGCTGCAAAGACCTTCACCAAAACACTAGCAAATAGCATTTAATGCATCAGGTTCAATCCAAAAATGCATCATGACCAAATAGAATTTATCCCAGGGATGAAAGGATGGTTTAACATGACAACTCAATTAACACAACATACCATATCAGTAAAAGAAAACATAGAATCATATTATCATGTCAATAGATGCAGAGAAAGCTTTTGACAATATCGAGAACCCTTTTATGATAAAAGTCCTCAACAAAACAAGAATTAAGGAAACTTTCCTCAAAACAGTCAAGACAATTTACCACAAGCCCATAGCAAACTATATACTCAATGGAAAAAAAACTAAAAGCATTTCTTCAAGATCAAGTATAAGACATTTTGTCATTTCAATTCAACATAGTATTGGAAGGACTAGCCATAGTAATTAGGCAAGAAAAATATATTAAAAGCATCAAGATTGGAAAGGAAAAAGTTAAGATTTCACTATTTGTAGGTGACATGAAAATATATTCTAGAACCAACAGATTTGTATAGTAAAGTAGTAGGCTACAAAATCAATATTTAAAGTGGCTTTTCTACATAAAAATATGAAAGAGAAATAAAAAACTTCATTATAAAACACGATAGCATGGTAATAATATCCAAAGATATGAGAGATAAGGGCTAAGAAGACCAGGCATGGTACGAAGCATGCCACAAATAGTGGGGAAGTATAGTTAGGATAGAGAAGGGACCACTATGAAAATGAGAGTTGGAACAGATGGCTCAAGACAAGAGTTAGGTGTTGAAAGAAGATAAAGTGATATGCATGATGCATCTTCAGTAACAATATTGTAAACCATAGTGTCTAAAAGATAAAAAGGAGAGACTGAGAGAGAGAGAGAGAGAGAGAGAGAGAGAGAGATAAAGATAATAAGGGAATGAGGGACAGAGAGAAGAAAAATGTCTGCCACAGAACCACAGAGGCAGACATGGGAGAGGACAGGGGAGGGCACAAGGAAACCTGGGGCTATCGGTGGCAGGAAATGTGCACAGGTGATGGTTTGTTTACACTATATGAATGAAACTAAATCAGGAGCAACTTTGTAAGTGTGAAAAACAACAACTTTATTATGAATAAACTTGTAGAGCATGGTGTCTAAATAAAGTAATTTTTTGGTTTGTTTTGTTTGGGGTGGTCACACCCGGCAGCACTCAGAGGTTACTCCTGGCTCTATGTTCAGAAATTGCTCCCGGCAGGCTCAGGGTACCATATGGGAAGCCGGAATTCGAAGCACCATCCTTCTGCATGCAAGGCAAATGCCCTACCACCATGCTATCTCTCCGGCTCCTAAATAAAGTAATTTTTTAAAAGAAAAATCCACAAAATTTGTTTTGAAAAATAATTCCATAAATAAGTGCCATGATAGAAAGTTTGCCACAAAGACTAGGGAGTATAGTTATGGTAGAGAACGAATCACCAAGGCAATAATAGTTGGAAATGATCATTTTGCGTAAGAACTGAGTGCTAGAGTTAAAATATATTGAGATAAAGTATATTCATTATACCCTTTCAGTAACAATATTGCAAACCACAGTGGATACTAGGGGAAAAAGGAAAAATGAGAGAGCAAAAGTAAGAGAGAGACAGAGAGAGAGAGAGAGAGAGAGAGACAGAGAGAGAGAGAGACAGAGAGACAGAGAGAGAGAGAGAGAGAGAGAGAGAGAGAGAGAGAGAGAGAGAGAGAGAGAGAAGAAAATGTCTTCCATAGAGGAGGTGGAAGAGAAAATTAGGGAGGGGAAGGGGAAGACAGAGAAACTGGGGACAATTGTGTCAGGAAATATGCACTGGTAAAAAGATAGGTGTTGGACTGTGTATGACTCAAACTCAATCATGAATAGCTTTTAACTTTCAAAATTGTGCCCTATACACATCACAAAGAATAAGAACAATCAGTGCTGGTAGGGATGTGCAGAGAAAGAAACTCTTATTCATTGCTAGTGGGAATGCTATCTAGTCCAGCCTTTATGGAAAATAATATGGAGATTTCTGAAAAAACTGGAAATTGAGTTCTCATATGATCCAGCTATACCTCTCCTAGAGACATGCCCTAGGAACACAAAAATACAATTCAAAAATTCCTTCCTCTCACTTATATTTATTGCAGCACTGTTTACAATAGCCAGACTCTGGTACCAAGATGCTCTTCAACAGATGAATGGCTAAATAAACTGTGGTACATATACACAATGGAATATTATGCAGCTATCAGGAGAGAGGAAGTCATGAGATTTTCCTATATGTGGATGTACATGGAATTTATTATGCTGATTGAAATAGTCAGAGGGAAAGAGATACAGGATAATCTCACTCATCTATGAGCTTTAAGAAAAATTAAAGACATTATTGTAATAATGCCCAGAGACAATAGAAATGAGGGCTGGAAGGACCAGCTCACAATGTGAAGCTCACCACAAAGAGTGGTGAGCACAGTTAGGGAAATAACTACACGAACAACTATCATGACAATATTAATGAGTGAGAGAAGTAGGATGCCTGCCTTGAATACAGGCAGGGGTGAAGAAGGAGGGAGGGCAGCATTAGTGGTGGGAATGATGCATTGGTGAAGGGGGGTATTCTGTTTATGATTGAAAGCCAACTACAGTCATGCTTGTAATCATGGTGCATAAGTAAAGATTTTATATAAAAATTATACCCCAGAAAATCAAGTACCTCAGAATCAACTAATGAGGCAAAGAGTTATACAAAGAAACAACAAAACACTACTTCAAGAAACAAAAGTATAGGATGTAAGGAAATGGAAACTTATCTCCTATTCATGGATTGGGAAGTTTAAAATAATTAAAATGACAACACTCCCTAAAGCATTGTAGAGATTTAAAGAAATAAATCAAACACATATAAATTTTAGGAGAAATTTATATGGAAGGATTCTTCCCTTCCCCAAATATCTAAAGAAATCCTTGCAGATAAAAGAAGGGAGGCATCATTTCTCCCAGTTTCAAACTGTACTACAAAGTGATAGTAATTAAAACAACATGGTACTAGAATAAAGACTAGCCTTTCAGGTCAATGAAATAGACTTAAATTTCCTGAGACAGACCATAAGATATATGATAAATTAATCTTTGATAAAGGAGCAATAAATATGAAGTGCAGCAAGGAGAACCTCATCAACAAATGGTGCTGTGAAAACTGGTTAGTTGTGTGCAAATAAATGAACTAGATTTCTTTTTAATACCATGCAGAAAAGTCAAAATGGACTAAAAACCCTTAAATCAGATCTGAATCCATAAGGTATTTGGAGGAAATATAGGCAAATCTCCCCATAACATTGAAGCTAAATACATTGTCAAGGATGAAACACCACTGATCAAGCAACTGGAAACAAAGATACACAAATGGGACTATATTAAACTAAGAAGCCTCTGTATCTCAAAGGGAATGATCAGAATAAAAGCAACAGTTCGCGGATTGGGAGGAATTATTTACCGAACACTCATCTGATAAGGAGTTAATATCAAAGATACATAAGGAACTGGTAGAACTTTACAAGAAAAATGCACCAACCCCAACAAAAAATAGGGAGAAGAAATGAACAGAAAGTTCCTCATAAAAAAATGAAAATGGCCAAAAGCCACATTAAAAATGCTTCACATCACTAATCATCAAGGAGATGCAAATTAAAGCAACAATGATATAATTTCACACCATATATATTGACACACACCAAAAAAACGTGCTAGTGCATATGCAAGGTGAAAAGGGCTTTTGTTCACTGCTGGTGGGAATGTCGATTGGTTCAGCCTTTTTGGAAAGGACATTTTTCATAAAACTAGAAATTGAACTCCAGTAAGACTGCTCCAGAGAATATTCCCAGAGACACAAAAACACACTGCAGAAAAATCACCTGCACTCCATGTTCATACAGCATGATAAACAATAGCCAGAATCTGGAAACATCTCAAGTGCTTTAGACTAGATGAGTGGATAAGAAAACCATGGTACATCTACACAATAGAAAACCATGCAGTTGTTAGGGAAAAATGACGTCATGATATTTGCTTATATATGAATGGATATGACTTGAGTCAGAGGGAGAGAGATAGACATAGAATGACTGCACTGATTTGTGGGATAAACAAAAAGCATATTGTACTAATAATACCTCAAAACAACTGAGATGAGGGCTCAGAGGACATGGTACGAAACTTGACATAAGATGGAGAACTGTATTTAGTAGGGACAACTATGACAATGGTACTTGGAAATGATCACTCTGGACAAGAACTGGGTGCTGAAAGAGGTAACATAATATGTATGCTACTTCTTTAGTGACAATATTGTAAACCACAGAATCTGAAAGAAAAATAGTAAGAGAAGGAAAGGAAGACAGGAAGTGGAAAATGTGCCACAGAGACTGCACACATCACAAAGAATAAGAACCATCAGTGCTAGAGGGGATGTAAAGAGAAATGTAGAGGAATGTAGAGGGAATTCTCATTCCCTGCTGGTGGGAATGCCATCTAGTCCAGCCTTTATGGAAAATAACATGGAGATTCCTCCAAAAACTGAAAATTGAGATCCCATATGATCCAGCTATCCCTCTCCTAGAAATATAACCTAGGAACACAAAAATACAATTTAAAAATCCCTTCCTCACACCTATATTCATTGCAGCACTGTTTACAATAGTCAGACTCTAGAAACAACCACAGTGTCTGAAAGAAAAGTAGTAAGATAGAGAAGGAAAGGGAGAGAGAAAGTGAAAGAGAGAAGAAAATGTATGCCATAAAGGCAGATTGGAAGGTGAGGGAGGGATAGGATGGAGGCGGTGGAAAATATGTACTGCTGGTTTTGAGTCTGCAAATTTTCTGAGCTGTTGTTTATCTGTGAAGCTACTTGAAGAAAGTATACTTTCTTCAAACCTGAAAGCGAGTCTGGCTGGTATAGTATTCTAGGTGAAGCATTCATTTCATTGAGTTTTGTCACTGTGTCCCACCACTGCCTTCTGGCCTTGAGTTTCTTGTGACAGGTTTGCTGTAAATCTTAAGGATACTCCTTTGAATGTAATTTCTATTTTTGATCTTGCTGCTTTCAGCATTCTATCCCTATCTGTGGGTTTTTTTTTCATTGTGACTAGGGTGTGTCTTGGGGTGCTTTTCTTTGGTTCTCTTTTAGCTGGTATTCTTCTGGCATTCAGAATTTGGTTGCATGCAGTCTATCTCTGGAAGTTTCTTTGCAATGATATTCTTTTTTTTTTTTTTTTTTTTTTGGTTTTTTGGGTCACACCTGGCGGCGGCGCTCAGGGGTTACTCCTGGCTGTCTGCTCAGAAATAGCTCCTGGCAGGCACGGGGGACCATATGGGACATCGGGATTCGAACCAACCACCTTTGGTCCTGGATCGGCTGCTTGCAAGGCAAACGCCGCTGTGCTATCTCTCCGGGCCCTGCAATGATATTCTTGACTGCTGATTCTTCCTGGGGATTTTCTACCTGGCTCTCTGGGACTCCAATGATTCTTATGTTGTTTCTGTTGAGCTGATCAAAGTCTTCTATTTTCATCTGTTCATATTCTTTGAATAATTTTTCCATTGTCTGATCATTTGCTTTAAGGCTTTTTTCCAATCTCTTCTGTATGGAGTTGTTATGCATCTCATCTTACAGCTCACTGATTCTATCCTGAGTTACTGTTACCCTATTGGAGAGACTTTCCACTAAGGTTTTTAATTCGTCTGCTGAGTTTTGCAGACCTATTATTTCAGTTTGGAATTTTCTGATTTCTATCTTCATATCCTCATAATTTTTGTGTTCCGTTCAAATAGATCTATACTTTCTTTAAGTTCTATGAACATCCTACATATTTCTTTTCTAAACTCCATATCTGAGAGACTAACTAGGTGGTTGGTCATTTTTGGGCCATCAGAGTTGCCATTTCATTCTCTATGTCTGGTGTTGGCCTGCATTGTTTTCTCATTGGCACCCTTGTATTGTGGATTTTTCTACGTGTTGTGGAGTGGTTCATTGGCTAGAGAACATGTACAGCATTGAAGTGGAGTGGCCGCTTGCTCCTCCTGCTCCACCCTTTGTGGGGGGTACTGCTCAGGAATCAATGGCAGAAATAATCAAAATCACTGGCCACAGGACAGCAGAGAGGAGGCCTAAGATGTCTGCTATGCTTCTGATCACAGAGCAAAACCCGCTCCGGGGCTGGAGAGACAGCATGGAGGTAAGGTGTTCGCCTTGCATGCAGAAGGATGCTGGTTTGAATCCCGGCATCCCATATGGTCCCCCAAGTCTGCCAGGGGCGATTTCTGAGCATAGAGCCAGGAGTAGCTCCTGAGTGCTACTAGGTGTGACCCCCCCAAAAAAACCCCAAAAACCAAAAAAACAAAAACAAAAACAAAAACAAACCAGCTCTACTGTCTTTATATCACTTATTATTTCTTTTAATTTTATTTATAGTTTTTGATTTACAAGTCTTTCACTTACTATATCCAATATATTTACAGACACTCAATTATCTTTGATACACCTGTAAATGACATTTTAAAAATCAATTAATTTTCTTTTCTTTTATTGTTTATGCAATAGATTTTATATATTGGTTCTTTTAAGCTCACGACTTCATTGGCTTATTTTTCTAATAGTTTTTTTGGGTTTTATTTTAATCAGATTCCTTACTTCCTCTTGGAGCTTCTTTTCATTTCTTTTTTGTAAATTATCTTTATTTAAACACTGTGATTACAAATATGATTGTAGTTGTATGATAACAGTCATGTAGAGATAGTTTTCAGTGTAGTTATTTCTCTAACTGCACTCATCAATCTATGTGGTGAGCTTCATGTCATGAGCTGCACCTACATGGGAAGATGGGGGGAAATAAGGGTTGGGACTGAGGCAGTAAAAGATTAGAAATGAGCTTTGTAGGGCAGTATCAAGGTCACAATACAAGATGGATATTATGCATATATAAGCTATATGCATACAATACTATCAATAGGAGACCAAGGAGAAAAAATTTCCAGTGACTGTCCCAACATAAACCAGTGCTAGAATGGCCCGCCGTCCTCCCAAAGCGCATTCCCATTACTACTGGAGAGGTAGGGGGAAGCCTGATGACTCCTATATAGCCCACCTAGACCAGCGCCCAGGAAAGGCCTAGAGTCCAGGGGAAAAAGAGGGGGATGGCTGGGGGCTTGCCAAGCCTTCCAGCACTCCCAAGGCTAGGGAGAAGGCTCCAGCATGAGGCCTCCCCAAACCCCATATCTGGCAAGAACTGGCCTCCAGAATTAAAGAGGAAACCGAAAGCCAGATATCTGCCCAACCTCCTCCCCATGCACCTCCCCCCTGCAGTACAAAGGGAGGGGGAAGCCTGAGGACCCCCAAGAGTCCACCTGAACCCACTTCTGGCCATCTGAGCTGGCACCCAGGGAAGGCCTGGAGTCAGGGGAAAAAGACAAGGACGGCTGGGGGCCTGCCAAGCCTCACAGCACTCCCTAGGCTAGGGAGAGAACCTCTGGCATGGGGCCTCCCCAAACCCCAAAGCTGGCAAGAGCTGGTCTCCAGAATCAAAAAGGAAACCGGAAGCCAATTATCTGCCCAACCTCCTCTCCATGCACCTCCCCCCTGCAGTACAAAGGGAGGGGGAAGCCTAAGGACCCCCCAAGAGTCTACCTGAACCCACTTCTGGCCATCTGCGCTAGCACTCAGGGAAGGCCTGGAGTCAGGGGAAAAAGACAAGGACAGCTGGGGGCCTGCCAAGGCCTCCTAGCACTCCCCAGGCTAGGAGAGGGCCTCTGGCATGGGGCCTTCCCAAACCCCATACCTGGCAAGAGCTAGCCTCCAGAATCAAAGAGGAAACCGAAAGCCAGATATCTGCCCAACTTCCTCCCCATGCACCTCCCCCCCCTGGAGTATGGAGGGAGAGGGGAAGCCTGCGGACCCCTAAAGATCCACCTGAACCCACTTCTGGCCATCTGAGCCAGCACCCAGGGAGGGCCTGGAGTCCAGGGAAAAAAGGGGGACGGCTGGGGGCCTGCCAAGCCTCCCAGCACTTTCCAGGCTAGGGAGAAGGCCTCCGGCATGGAACCTCCCCAAACCCCATACCTGGCAAGAGCTGGCCTCCAGAATCAAAGAGGAAATCGGAAGCCAGATATTTGCCCAACCTCCACCCCATGCATCTCCCCACTGTAGTACGGAGGGAGGGGGGAAGCCTGAGGACCCCTAAGAGTCCACATGAACCCACTTCTGACCATCTGAGCTGGCACTAGGGAGGGCCTGAAGTCCAGGAGAGAAAGACGGGGATGGCTGTGGGGCCTGCCAACCTTCCCAGAACTCCACAAGCTAGGGAGAAAGCTTTCGGCATGGGGTCTCCTCAAACCCCATGCCTGGCAAGAGTTGCATAAGCTCAGTTTTTTAGACCTGTTGTTTCAGTGTGAAAATTTCTAATTTCAGTCGTCAAATCCTCTTGATGCTTAATTGTGCTTCAGTCAAGTCTATTGATGCTTTTTTTGAGCTCCCTGAACATCTTCCATAATTTTACTCTAAATCTTATTTGAGAGGATACCTAGCTGTTTCCTACTTTTTAGATGATCAGAGCAGCCATCTTGATTTATTTAAACAAGGGGGTGTTCTGCAAAATTTCTCCATTGGTAAGGCTGTAGATTGCTTCTTACAATGTGGAGAAATGGAATTCAGGGGTTAAAAGCTAAGCACGGCCACAGAGCGGAGAGGCCGCACTTCTCAGGTGTGGGTCCTGGAGAGATTATGGTCCTTGGTGTCTCTAGGCTGGCTCAGCAGGAAAAAGGCAGAGAGCACAGCTGCTATCCTTTTTAAGTCTCTGGCTGCCCAACCACACGGCAGGAATCAGCCCCACATTTGTTGGGTGGGGACATTTTACCGGGTGTGGGTCCTGGAGGGATTATGGTTCTTGGTGTCTCTAGGCTGGCTCAGCAGGAAAAAGGCAGAGAGCATGGCCACCATCTTTTTAAGTCTCTGGGTGCCCAATCATACAGCAGGAATCGGCCCCACATTCGTTGGGTGGGGACATCTTACTGGGTGTGGGTCCTGGAGGGATTATGGTCCTTGGTGTCTCTACGCTGGCTCAGCAGGAAAAAGCTCTAATAGTTATTTTTATCTTAAAAAAACTTTTTGGTGTTTCACCCTCACCTGACTGTACTCAGGGATTACTCCTGAATTGCCGGGGATTAAACTAGGATTGGCCTCATGCAAGGCAAGCATATTAAGTTTGATACTATCTATCTTTCTGGGTTTAATGGTTATTTGTTGTAGCATTGTTGGGGTTTCCTATGTATTTTATGTCATCTGCAAATAGTGATTTGTTTTTTTTTACATTTTTTTCCTTTTCAATTTGGACTCTCCTATTTATTCTCTTGTCTAGTTGCATCAGTCTCCAAGCCTGCATATCTGCTTGATAGGTTTGAATGTGGTACTCATAAGGAATCTCCCCTTAGAATCCAGGGGTTCTCAATGCAGGTAAAGTGAGTTCTAATATGTCACCTAGTAGAACTGTGCTCACTCAGTTCATGAGAGGTCACTAAATTATGTGTTAGTACAGAGTTATTCCCTGTAGCTTCTTGCTTCTATAACAATGATATAAGTATGGGATCTGGGACTTTTTATTATATGGATAGATAAATATCACTAAGAATAGTATTGATATTTTGGGTCCTGGAGCAAAATGAGTCTACTCATGGACTCATTTTTTTTCCTTTTGGCTTTCTTGAACTCAATACCAAGTGAATCTCAATGTAGGCATCCCAGGGGCTACTCTCCACTGTTTTAACATGTGTTTTGAGGTACTAGACATTTTTCCACAATTCCCTGCTTTATTCCCAGTTTATGGTTTTGAATCTTAGAAAACTGCCTCTGATTGCAGTTAATTCCCCATGGCAGTTTTTTTCTTGTATGTATCTATATTCTTTTTTTGGTTTTTGGTTTTTGGGTTACACCCGGCAGCACTCAGGGGCTACTCCTGGATCTATGCTCAGAAATCATCCCTGGAAGGCACAGGGGACCATACGGGATGCCGGGATTTGAACCACCGTCCTTCTGCATGGAAGGCAAACGCCTTTCCCCCATGCTATCTCTCCGGCCCCGGTATCTATATTCTTTATGCCTAGAGTCTGCTACTGGAATGGGGAATGAGTGACATAGCTCATGGAGCAATCCAAGGGCTTTATGTGGAGTGGCTGAGCCTGTGTAGTGGAAACATCACACCATTACCCCATCCTACACACATTTGAATGAAAACAGCTTTCCTCCTAATGCATCTTCTCAGGTTTCCATAGAAACCTTATAGCCAAGTTCCACACTGAAGAAGTTTCACAAGACCTCAGAATATTTTCATGCAGTGCCCTCACTGCTTCGAAGATAGGAGGCTAAATCGGGCATGATTCTGATTCCTCAGACAATGACCTGTTGTGAGGGCAGTGGGAAAAGATCCTGAGAAGATACCACATTAACTCCAGAGATAGCCACAACAAAAGACTATTCCAGTAGTAGAAAGAATGCTTTTTATAAAGCTCAGAATTTCAGGATTTCAGGGCTTCCCTGGGCCACATGCCTGGGCAAGCCAGCGAGTTGGGTCCCTTGGCGGAGCTTGAAGGTACCCTAGGCTTTCCCCCATTCCCCATTTGGCCCCTTAGGGAGGGTCTGGGTGGGGCTCTGAACTTCCAGCCTCCCAGCTTCTTAATGCAGTCACTGGTAATCTCTTTCCAGTCTATATTTTCAAAATCTAATGCCCCCACGTGCACAAAATACATTAATAGTACTCACTATCATTGAATTATGTTTTTATGTATGCAGAATGTCCATTTTGTACTCTGCCTTTTCGCACACCCCTACAAAAGATCATTTTTCTCTTTAACACTCTTAACACCTATCATCGTTACTCCTCATTTACCCTTTTTAACTTAAGTACTGTAGGTTCCTAAGTCACAGACCAAAGTGGTGCCCTGGAATTAACACCCACCCAACTATTCCAAAAGGCATAAAAAGGACACGTATGTCTTTTCAACATTTTATGTTTTATGTGTGTTTTCTCTGACGGCTATAACTTTTGCTGAATATTTTCTTATACAGTGATGATCCCCCCCCCCCCCATTTTTTTTATCTTCTCTTTGTGAACTGTTCAATATGGAATTTGGTGTGAAAGAATCCCTCAGTTTAATGCTTATGTTTGAACCAAGTCATGGGTATTGTTGGACGTGTTCTTACGCCCCCATATACTCTGATAACGCCACGTGGCTTTATTTCTTGTTTGCATAGGCACACTAAAATGGGAAAATACTATACATACAAATAAGTTCTTATCTAATAGAGATGGGAACACACAAATCTTGTAGTGCAATTACACCCTGAACATTGACATAAAGACCTGGCACAGGCCTCAGAAGAGTGGGCATTCTCCATTCACCCCTGATCTAGAGAAGACATCTATGAAACATCCAAGGTTGTCTATAACATCACCTGGAGGCAATCTTCTACCAGGGAAGACCCTACCACTGCTCTGACATCGACCTACTCAAAAGAGACTTCCATTAACACTGAGAAGACTTAACAACAACAATGACCTGTTTACTGGGCAGGGCTTTCTGTATTGCCCCTTAATTGTGAGGTAAAACTAGAGGATACTCCACACCAGCCTGACTTCAATGTAGGATGTAAAGATTCCAGGATCTTTAATACAGAAACCTGATGCCAACAATAGGATTGCGTGAAAAACAAAACTGTATTGGCACTACAGACAATGACTTGGATTGAATAAACTAGTTTGCCTGGAGCCTAGAGTTGGTCTTATGCCAGGAAACTTCAGGGGTAGGGGGTCTCCTTGTATTTAGACCAAGGCTTTTCCTTTCCATTTCCCCCATATTTTGGTGGGCCTATGCAAACAATATTTGCCACTCTAACACTGTTTTTACTGTACCCTTTTGACTATCCCTTAAAAAAATCTCTTAAACTTTTTATGTTAACTTAAACTAATATATGTGCATGAAAATATAAAAAAAATACTATGCCTTCAATGTTTAAGGAGTCACATAAATCTCATGGCTTTAGGTTGCTTTGTGTACTGCTAAGAAATGTTATAATGTACTACAATCTGGGGACTTGTGGACAAAGTAATTGTACATGGGTTCTGCCTTATTTTTCTTAATGTTCTTTGACTGTAAGTTCAATATTTAGGCGTCAGCAAGGGGATTTCTTCTAAGAACTCTGTTTATGGGCGCTTGTCCTTTCACTGTAACTTTACCTTGTCCTCTTTGCATCATTGTTCTCATAATTAAAAATTAAAAAATTAAAAAAAAAGAATTTCAGGATTTGAGGACAGATCTGTGCAGAGAGAAAATAGATTCTTTTTTTTTATTGTTGCTTTGGGGTCCCACCTGGCAGTGCTCAGGGGTTACTCCTGGCTCTGCACTCAGAAGTTGCTCCTGGAAGGCTTGGGAGACCATCTGGGATGCCAAGATTCGAACCAGGGCTTGCCCTGTGTTGGCGGTGTGCAAGGCAAATGCCTTACCATTGTGCTATCTCTCCTGCCTCAATATAGACTCTTTTTTTTTACTTTAAGCTTGTAGGACTTGAGCTTGACAAAAAAACTTTCCATCACTTTCTCTCAAATAGTCAAACAAAAGAGCTCTAAAACAATTTCTAGCTAAAAGAGACAAATGTTTTGTATTATTACTTCTTATGTCATATTATGGCTAATTTTAGACATAATTCTTCAATTCCCACAATACTCAAATGTGAACAATATTTTCAGATTTGTACTAGACAGGGTCTAAAATAAAGTCAAGGTGAAAGAATCCATCTGAAGAACCTACCTGCTAGGGCTTCCTGATAGCTCCAAGGCTCAGAAACCTATTGATGATTTGTTGGGGGACAGATGGTCAGTATCCTCTAAAATTTACAACCCTTAATAATATTTCATTGGAAGTTAGTAATACATTTGCAAGAGAAAAAATAATCTTCTAGTATCAGTCTGATCAAGAAACGATATAAGCCTTGTAGTAAAGCTAAATAATAGCTGGTGAAAATGTATAGCATTTATTAGATAACTAAATCACGATTTACAATGAATTAATGGCGCCAGAGCAATAGCACAATGGGGAGAGTGTTTGCCTTGCATGCTGCCAACCTGGGTTGGCATATGGTTCCTCCCCAGCCTATTGAATATGTTTCAAATCTTGGCCAAGACTTATTGACTGAGACTGGGGCATATTAAATTGCTCCTTTAAAGCTCAGATTCTTCAAATATGGACATAAAATACTTTTCTATATGCAGTTATTATAAAAGCTATATATACAAATAAGGTATAATGTGATCAAATGAGAGTATATATGTAGAAGTGCTTTACTAATGGCATAAAATATTCTGAAGACATGGAAATATATATTAGTATAAAAATCCACTGTCCTTTTTTGTTCTATTACATTTTAATTTATATCTATTTGCTAAATTGATTCTAATAATATTAAACATTCAATTTTCTTGACAGAATTTTCTATTAGGATATATATATATATGGAATTAATTTTCCTGTGGTGTTTTAAAATTTGTTTTAGTTACTAACCTGAATATTATGTTAAAGTAGATTTTCATAAATTTACATAAAATTATCCTTTAATCATTAAACACCATTATATTTTATCTATTTTCTTTGTAAGTTCATTTTAGAATTCAGGACCTTAATCTTGGTGTAGATATCATTATTACCATGTGATTCAGAACTTTGAGAATCTGTGGAATTGGGTCAATGAGCTCAAGTGTCAGCAGTGAACTTTCAACAGTACCTGGAGATGTTAGCCATAAAACTGGCATATCTGAATTTTGGGTGATTAGTTCTGCAGAAATTAATGGAAAAGCAGTGATGCTGGACCATTGGCATGGTGTCATTTTTTCGCATGCACGCTGATGATTGTGTGTGTGTGTGTGTGTGTGTGCTGTGCACACACAAGTGTACAGCTGCTGAGGCTTCAGCAGGGAGGGGACTTGTCCTACACACCTCTCAAATCCCACTGTTTTAAGCAGGGTGGGGGAATGATTAGAAATATTTGAGCATATAGCTACTGATTTGTTAAAATAAATATTTTCAATGCTATTTTTTTTTCAGAATTTGACCTACACCTAGTGATGCTCAGGGGTTACTCCTGGCTCTGCACTCAAAATCACTCTGGTGGTGCTCAAGGAACCATTTGGGATGCTAGGTATTGAACTCAGGTTGGCTACATGCAAGATAAGCACCCTACCTGTTGTACTATTAGTTTGGCCTCTCAAATACTTTGTCTTGACCATTGAAATAATAATTCAAAGCTTGTTCCACAGCAAACTGTTACTAATATAAGAATATTGTCTTTTTAGTGAGTTATATAAATATATAACCCATATAATATATATTTATATAATTAATATATGAATATATATAGCAAGAGAGAGGAAGGAGGGAGGAAACTATTTTTCCCTCTCCACAAGAACCAATCTTCATACCTTCAAAGACTGTTACTATACTCAGTGAGAATGGATTGTATAGATAAGAAAAATAAAAGTTCTTTCTTTTTTAAATTTGGCTTATTTTTAATTATTTTAAATACTATGGTTACAAGGTTGTTCATAATAAGGTTGTTGTTTCCTTTTATAACAGTTACGAAGTTGTTCATAATTGAGACTTTTAGTCACATAGTGTACAACACCCTTCATCAGTGCACATTTCCTGCCACTAATGGCCTCATTTTCCCTCCCCCCTTCTCCCTTGCCTGCCTCTGGGACAGACATTTTTGTTGTCTCTCTCTGTCTCTTTCTCTGTCTCTCTTTCCTTTTATCTTCTTTTTAGACACTGTGACTTGAATAGTGTTACTGAAGAGGTATCATGCATACCCCGTTCAGCACCCAGTTCTTGTCCAGAGTGATCGTTTTCAGCTGTCATTGTCACAGTGGTTCCTTCTCTGCTCTAACTGCACTTTCAGCTATTCGTGGAAAGCCATCGAATGGTCCTTCTGGCCCTTGTCTCTATTGTCTCTGGATGTTATTACCATACTATCTTTTTTTTTTTTTATATCCCACACTGAGTGTAATTATTCTATATCTATTTCCATCAGACTTATTTCATTCATCATAATACTCTTCATAACTGTCCATGTATAAGCAAATTTCATGGCTTCATTTTTCCCTAATAGCTGTGTCGGGGTTTTTGTTTGTTTTTGTTTTTGGGCCACACCCAGTGGTTCTCAGGGGTTACTCCTGGTGTTCTCTCTCTCTCTCTCTCTCTCTCTCTCTCTCTCTCTCTCTCTCTCTCTTTCTCTCTCTCTCTCTCTCTCTCTCTCTCTCTCTCTCTCTCTCTCCCCCACTCCATCCCTCTCTCCTTCCCTCCCCCCCCCCCCCCCAGAAATCGCTCCTGGCAGGCACGGGAACCATATCGGATGCCGGGATTCGAATCACCATTGGTCCTGGGTCGGCCTCTTGCAAAGCAAACGCCCTACTTCTGTGCTATTTCTCTGGCCACAGCTGTGTAGTATTTTTATCTTCTTGATTTTGTAGGGATATGGTTTGTGATCCTGGCATCACCTATGGGTCTCTGGAGCACCACTGTGGACAATCCTTAAGAAGAGTAAGCACAGCCTTCAGAACTACTTGGTGTGCCTCCTCTGCCCAATCCCTCCTTGCCAGAATTGTTCTATATAATATGTAGCTTACCTTGACAGGGAGAGAGAAGTGATGAGGGGCTGGGTTGAGAGATTGAAAGGGAGGGACACTGGTGGAGGATGAAGCATTGGAATGTTTTATGTATGAAAAATCCTATCTGAATAGTATTTTAAGTTATGGTAAAATAGGTGAAAAAATTACAGTTACATTCATCCTCTAGGAAGCTGGGTGTAGGTAAGGGAACTGAATCTTCCAAAGTGATTCCAGAAGGGACCTTGCCTTGTTTTTTCAGCATTATATATTACAACTAAAATGTAAAAGTATCCCACCAACAGAATAAGATTTGACAAATCATCTATATTTAGCTAAACCATGGATGTAAATTTATATATTTGTTTATATTTTATAAAAGCATAAAATTTGCCTTTCATAACATAGCAAAATAAGAAAGAATAAAAAAGACAAATATTGTAGGACTTAATTTATGAGTGCAGTGTAAGAATATAAAATTGATAGACAATAAAAGTAAAAAGATAAACCATCAGACATTTTTAACAGAACTCATATTTCCTGCAGAGATGGGATTGACAGAAAGAAAAAGATGGGAAAAATATATTAGAAGGAAAAAGATAGAGTAAAATTTTATGCATCAAAAAGTAGATAAGTATAAAAAAATAAAATTAACTGAAGACATGCCAATGAAGAGAAAAGGCTCTACAAGTCATACATAAAATATTAAATCCAAATATAAATAAGCCTAGAAAGGTTTAGACAGCAAGTCTAGAGTATAAAAGATACAAATATGATGGCCATGCAAAGAATCTGATACATATTATACACTTCAAATTACTAGTTATTAGACTTTATGACCAGCAGGACTGAATCCTGTTTGAATTCTGAACTTAAAACATCAATACTAATATCCATTTCCCTGAAGAGTATATTCCAAATCATTACTTTATTTTGACAGCACAGTAAAGCATGGTTGGAAATACAGTGTGAATGGCAGAATAATGATTACTCAAAGAGATCAACATCTTTTTTTTTTTTTTTTTTTTTTTTTTTTTTTTTGGTTTTTGGGCCACACCCGGTAACGCTCAGGGGTTACTCCTGGCTATGCGCTCAGAAGTTGCTCCTGGCTTGGGGGACCATATGGGACACCGGGGGATCGAACCGCGGTCCGTCCAAGGCTAGCGCAAGCAAGGCAGGCGCACCTTACCTTTAGCACCACCGCCCAGCCCCAGAGATCAACATCTTAATCTCTGTCAATGTATTATTGTCCATGGCCAAAGGGACCTTGCAGATGTGATTAAGGATTTTGAAATGAGAAGTTTTTCCTGTTTTACTCAAGCAGATCTAATTTTAGAGTCCATAATCAAAGGATAAGCCCTCATAACAGGAGTAAGCTGAATACTTGAATCCATCTGCCCACAGCCCCCAAACTGGCTGGTGAGGGTCATCTCTAGAAGAAGAACACCTTCCAAGGTCATGAAGAGGATTATGGAGGAAGGGGATGGGATATAAAGTGGTTCCAGCTTTCTGATGATCTTTAAAATGGTTGACTATTGTCAACCATAAGTAAAAAACCATTTTTACTGCTTCCTTGTGTCCTTCCCTGATAGGCTACCTGGTATGTCCAGGAAGTTTAGGGTGGTGTTAATGAAAATAGGCTGAAGAAAACCTAGCATGTGGATTATACCATGTGGTCCTTACAAAATGGCGTCCCTCCTTGTCCAGAACAGAAGAGAAGCCTGCCATGTGGCCTTTTGCAAATGGCCTTGCTCAGAACTCAGGTCCCAACAATGTAAAAAACTAAGATTCTTATAAACAAGATTGAGGCAGAATCAGAGGTAATGTGACAACAAAGCGATGGCAGAAATGATGTGATTGTTAACTTTGAAGATGGAAGGGGCCAAAAGCTAAGCAACTTGACAGCTCTGGGAAGCTGGAAACAGAGGGAATGGAATAGAATCCAGAAGGAACCCTGCCCTGTGTGTAGAGACTTGATACTTCCCCAATGAAACCTACTTTTTCTTTAAAATAAATATTATTGGGGAAGCATGGCTTATAATAGATTTAATACTTTAGGTATATACAGTCACCACAAAAATGCCAATATCCCTTCATCACTTGACCCTTAGTGTCTTCACATTGTCCACCCTTCTATACTTCTTCACCCTCCTTGATAAACTCAGTTCTTCTTGCCAGAGTCTATGTGTTTCTTTTCATTGGACATTATTTCTGACCTTGCTTTGTCTCTTTATTTACTGTCTTCGTGTTTCTTTCTTCTTTTCTTTAGACAACTTACATCTTTTATATTTGTCCATTAATGTGCATTCCTTGTATGTTTTAAAACACGTTTAGGATTCTAGAAACTGGAGGTGACCACTACTGCACACTTCTGATTCCCTTCCCCATGTATTGTGGGTTATTGCAGGTTTGAGCATCAGAGAATCTGATTAGCAACTGTTAGAATTTGAATGCAGACTCTGCCTCACAAGGAAGCATATTGCTTATTCCCTTGAAGCTTCAGCTTTAAAGCTCATTTTTAAAACAGTGAGACCTGCTGTCTATCTCCCTAATAGGGCTAATATTACACCCTCATTGTTTCCAGGTTGGTGAGTGCGAACATTTTTCTAAGGCAGGAAATGCAAGTAGCAGGATAAAAATGCTTTAACTGAGCTCCTCAGGTCTCTTCTGCATCCAACCATGTGAGTGTTTATTTGCCTACTGAGCCTCCATCCTTCCTCAGCCTCAATTAAAAACCTAATTTCTCTATTACCATAACAATGAGTGAAACAACAACTGATTTGTTTCACCAAATTAATTCTTCTTTTGGGAGCCTGGGAGAACATTATTTATCAGAGAAGCAGACAGAGATTTTAAAAATGGAAACATCTTTCCAAATGTATGCCAAATTAAAAAAAATGACAGTACTAATATTTCAACATTGGAAGGCATCTTAGAGATTTGTTGCTGTGCTGTCTTCAGACCTAGAACAATGTGTAAGAGAAGAAACTCAGACTGAGTGTCTTCTTGTGGACTGACGGAGTAGAATTAGTATCACTAAGGCCTTACTTGCAAGTTTTTATCAGCATGTATATGTGTATGCTTGAGCACATGCACACAAAAGTATTTATAAGTGCAAGAAGTTAATTTGTTTTGACATTCTATTAAATGCTTCATGTATTTTCTTCTCTTGGCATTCAAAAGAGAACACATCAGACTTTTTAATGCTCAGTTAAAAATGGAAAAAACACCTCCTCTAACATTACTGTTTACTAGCAAAGAAATATTTCGAGAATGACAGCATAAGACATTTTTTTTTTTTTTTTTTTTTTTTTTAAATTTTTATTTTTAATTATGAGAACAAGGGTGCAAAGTAAGAGGACAAGGTAAAGTTACAGTGGAAGGACAATCACCCATAACATAATTCTCAGAAGTCCCCTTGCTGATATATTAACTTTGAAATTTCAGCCAAAGAACATTAAGATAAATAACACAGAATCCATGTACAATTACTTTGTCCCTCAAGTCCCCAGATTGTAATACATTATAATATTTCTTAACAGTACACAAGGCAATCTAAAGCCATAAAACTTACGTAACTCCTTAAACATTACAGGCATAGTATTTTCTTACATTTCCATATACATGCATATTAGCTTAAGTTAACCTCAAATTTTAAGTGAGTTCTTTTTAAGGATTAGAGTTAAAGGAGCACAGTAAGAATGGTGTTAGAGTGGCAATTGTTGTTTGCATAGGCTCACCAAAATATGAGGAACATGGAAAGAAATAACCTTGGCCTAAGTACAAAGAGACCAGACCCCTGAAGTTTCCTGGCACAAGACCAAGTCTAGGCTCCAAGCAAGCTAGATCGTCCAATCCAATACATTGTCTGTAGTGCCAACACACTTTTATTTTTCACACAGTCTCTGTTGTTGGTATCATGTTTCTGTATTAAAGATCCTGGAATCTGCATATCTTACATTGAAGTCAGGACGTGGAGCATCCTCTCCTTTCACCTCACAATCAAAGGGCAATGCAGGGAGCCCTGTCCTGTAAGCCGGTCGTTGTTGTTGTTAAGTCTTCTCAGTGTTAAGGGAAGTCTCTTTTGAGCAGGTCGAAGTCTGAGCAGTGTAGGTCTTCCATGGTAGAGGATTGCTTCCAAGTGATGTTATAGACCAGCCTGGATGTTTCGTGGATGGCTTTCCTGGTTCAGGGGAGAATGGAATATGCCCTTTCTTCTGACGTCTGTGCCAGGTCGTTATGTCAATGTTCAGGGTGTAAGGTCCCTTTGCACTACAAGGTTTGTGTGTTCTAATCTCTATTAGATAGGATCTTATTTGTATTTATACTATTTTCCCATTTTAATGTGCCTATGCAAATAAGAAGCAATGCCACATGGTGTTATTGGCGCGTATGGGGGCCATAAGAACAATTACAATGATTCCATTGACATGATTCAATCATAAGCATTAAACTGGGGGACTCTTCCACCAAAATTCCTTGTTAAACAGCTCAAAAAGAGAACATAAAAAGTGGTTAGAATCATCACTATATAAGACAACATTTAGTAAGAATTATAGCTGTCAGAGAAAAAACACAAAATATTCTAAAGAAATACGTGTCCATTTTATGTATCTTGAAACAGTTTGGGGTTGTCATACACAATGCACAGCTTTGGACTGTGATTACGATTCTACACTACTGAAGTTAAAAAGAGAAAACTAGATTAGTGATGTTTGAGAAGGGGTTAGAGAGTTAAGGAGTGAAAAAGAGCTTTGTAGGGGTGTGGGAAAGGGGAGAATACAAAATAAACATTCTGTGTACGGAAAACATAACATAAGAATAAGGGATATTCTGAATACATGAAATACATGAAGTACGCGCGGGGGCGTAAGCCCCCGCGCGGTTCTGTAGTTTTTGGATGCCTAGGGAGGAATTTCTCACCCCCTCCCCCCAAGGCCCGATTAACCAGGCGTGGCCCTGAAGACCCGCCTGGTGTAGGGGGAATCATGCTCTCCTGGACAAAGTGGTCAGCCCAGGGTCCTATGGCTAGCTGTCCTGCCCAGAGCCCCCATCATACCAGTCAAAAGCCCACGAAATCCTGGCATGTGGAGTGTTCTGGTCCCAGCCGAGCCTCTGTGGTTTTTGGATGCCTAGGAAGGATTTCTCACCCCCTCCCCCCAGGGCCCGATTAACCAGGCGTGGCCCTGAAGACCCGCCTGGTGTGGGGGAATCTTGTTCCCCTGGACTAAGTGGTCAGCCCAGGGGTCCTATGGCTAGCTGTCCTGCCCAGAGCCCCCAACATACCAGGCAAACACACCAAGAAATCCTGGCATTCGGAGTGTTCTGGGCCCAGCCAAGGCTCTGCAGTTTTTGGATGCCTAGGGAGGAATTTCTCACCCCCTCCCCCCAAGGCCCGATTAACCAGGCGTGGCCCTGAAGACCCGCCTGGTGTGGGGGGAATCATGCTCTCCTGGACAAAGTGGTCAGCCCAGGGTCCTATGGCTAGCTGTCCTGCCCAGAGCCCCCATCATACCAGTCAAAAGCCCACGAAATCCTGGCATGTGGAGTGTTCTGGTCCCAGCCGAGCCTCTGTGGTTTTTGGATGCCTAGGAAGGATTTCTCACCCCCTCCCCCCAGGGCCCGATTAACCAGGCGTGGCCCTGAAGACCCGCCTGGTGTGGGGGAATCTTGTTCCCCTGGACTAAGTGGTCAGCCCAGGGGTCCTATGGCTAGCTGTCCTGCCCAGAGCCCCCAACATACCAGGCAAACACACCAAGAAATCCTGGCATTCGGAGTGTTCTGGGCCCAGCCAAGGCTCTGCAGTTTTTGGATGCCTAGGGAGGAATTTCTCACCCCCTCCCCCCAAGGCCCGATTAACCAGGCGTGGCCCTGAAGACCCGCCTGGTGTGGGGGGAATCATGCTCTCCTGGACAAAGTGGTCAGCCCAGGGTCCTATGGCTAGCTGTCCTGCCCAGAGCCCCCATCATACCAGTCAAAAGCCCACGAAATCCTGGCATGTGGAGTGTTCTGGTCCCAGCCGAGCCTCTGTGGTTTTTGGATGCCTAGGAAGGATTTCTCACCCCCTCCCCCCAGGGCCCGATTAACCAGGCGTGGCCCTGAAGACCCGCCTGGTGTGGGGGAATCTTGTTCCCCTGGACTAAGTGGTCAGCCCAGGGGTCCTATGGCTAGCTGTCCTGCCCAGAGCCCCCAACATACCAGGCAAACACACCAAGAAATCCTGGCATTCGGAGTGTTCTGGGCCCAGCCAAGGCTCTGCAGTTTTTGGATGCCTAGGGAGGAATTTCTCACCCCCTCCCCCCAAGGCCCGATTAACCAGGCGTGGCCCTGAAGACCCGCCTGGTGTGGGGGGAATCATGCTCTCCTGGACAAAGTGGTCAGCCCAGGGTCCTATGGCTAGCTGTCCTGCCCAGAGCCCCCATCATACCAGTCAAAAGCCCACGAAATCCTGGCATGTGGAGTGTTCTGGTCCCAGCCGAGCCTCTGTGGTTTTTGGATGAGCATAAGACATTTTAAATGTAGGTTCCAAAGT
This sequence comes from Suncus etruscus, assembly GCF_024139225.1. Classification (NCBI taxonomy): domain Eukaryota; kingdom Metazoa; phylum Chordata; class Mammalia; order Eulipotyphla; family Soricidae; genus Suncus; species Suncus etruscus. The sequence continues at coordinate 52,711,918 of NC_064857.1, forward strand.
TTCTCTTTTCTGAAGGAAATATGACAGTGTTGTGGGATATAAGAGTATCAGAGAAATAAACATGAATAAAAAGGTGAATTCTGTAAATAATATAAATTTGAAGGAAAGAACCCTTTTTTTTTTTTCATTTTGGGTGATATCCAGGCATGCTAAGGACTTACTCCTGGCTCAGGAATCATACCTAGTGAGGTTTGGGGGACCATATGGGATGCCAGGCATCAAACTCAAGTCAGTTGTATGCAAGGCAAATGTCATAGCTGCTGTTCTATTGCTTTGGCCCTAGTTTGCTTTTTTGAAGACTCCCTCACACATTTTTTTTCCTAATTTGTCTTTTTTAAAATCATGAAAAAAAAAAAAAGCTGAACCCCAGTAAAGAGATAAAAAATATAATGTTTCACAATTTCATCTTCCTTTCTCATTTTTTCATATTTTAAAGATTATTCAATAAATTATTGAATGAAAGTGAAACTATATGTATTCATGAAGAAAAATGTGTGGAAGCCAGCACCTAGGCCATTTCTTTTTTCTATTTTTGGGTGGGAGATGCTGTACCTAATGTTGCTCAGTGCTTACTATAGCTCTGTGCTTTAGTAAGATCACTATAGGGATCACTCCTGGTGAGGGTTGGGGTACGGTGTGTACTGTGGATAGAATCAAGGTTGGTAGCATGCAAGTCAAACTTTCTACCCACTGTACATCACTCCAATCCCAATATAATTTCTATTATTAGCAAAATTATTCCGGAAAGAATAAAAGAGGGCTGGAAATGTGCAGGGACAACTACATTACCTACTTGGTGGTGTGTCTCTGATATGGAGGATACAGTAATTCTTAGATGTTTTTCATCAAAATATTTCTAAGAGGAAAGTTGCTGCAATATTTGAACCTTTGCTTTAGGCACCCTTTGAATATGACTTAGGAGGTATTTTCAGGTCTAATGCGCTAAGTCACCTCCTAAACCCTGAATTTTGCTGCCCTGTATTGGCTTTCAGACATGGGAGGTAGGTAAAAATCAGACAAATTCTTGAGATCCTCTAGTACGTTAGTAGCAAACATTTTATTTTTGGAATGATGGAACTTTTTCAAGTGAAATTTTATTAGAAACTTGTAGCATATTATGTCAGGGCCCCAGCCAGATTTCTCAAGACTCCTTTGTTGTCTTGCATATACTTTTATTTCTAGTAGGCAGCGCTGAGGCTGGGCTGTACATCTATGCTGCTACTTTGGTGGAAAGTGGGAAGAATTGGGAAAGTTTATCCCTTCTGGAATGGTCTTTCCCCACCACTCATCAAACAGCACAATGAAACAATGAAAGGCACAGCTCCTAAGGATAGGGACTATTCTGAACTGGAACATATTCATCAACCAACTTTCTATGTTCTTTTTTTGTTTCCCTTCCTGCCCCATGTTGCTAGATTTTCCCTGGATTATCTCCCAAGCAAGCAGGTCTCTGCCTTAGCAGTGATTTTTGATCAAAACCAAAGAACCATCTTCAGATTAAAGCAGACCAAGTTCTCAGAGTGAGAAGTCAAGGTTTAGTCTCGAGGAAAGAAAATGCTGATAGCAAAGATGTCTGGATTGAGGAAAGAGTGGAGGGTTGCTTGCTAATTGAGTATATTCCTTACCTGAGAAGGGGAGTGCACATTTATATGAAACAGAAGCAGAAAACTTGAAGGACTTGGAAGGTAAAATTTCGGCAAATTCCTATTATAGCTAGTGGGTGGTTTAGATTTCTAATGGGGGCTCCAAACTGGATTAAAGCTCATTTTGGAGCTAGTGATGAGGCCTCCTGCCCTGTGTTTAACAGACCTGAAAATAGATGGCACCCAAATAGCCTTAAATTTTAGGATTTGCAAAGGGATAGATGCATACTATGGGATGAGCACTGATAATGGAATGAGAATGAGAATGAGAATCAAGAACAGATGTAAGAAAAACCTATGAAAATGCTGATTTACTTGCATTTGTTAGGATGGGCTTTGTGACTACTGGGTTCAAGTCATTCCTTTATGTGCTCTGGAAACCTTTTTGAATATGTTAATATTCAAATGTTTAATTAACAGTGAAACACAGCCATGACCAATCAAAGGCCCTGAGGCATGTGAGCAGAAAGCCTTCCTAATGTGCTTTTGTGCTATACTGCTCAAAATAAAACAAGCAAGGCTGTTTCTGAAGCAAGGCTAGCCTTCTTCAAGCATGGTGGGAGAATTGGAGTGGAATAAAATTTCTAGATACACAAGTAGTTGCCACGTATCCCTGCTGTACATGGAAAGCACCCCATTTTTCTGGCATTTGTTACCTTTTTTTTTTTCTTCAACTTAGAGTTCAGAGAATGAATGGAAATCCAGTCGGGAATCTTCATGGTTTTCATGCACAGTCTCTGAGTTCTGGACATTTTATGTCTGTTCTTTCTCTCCCATTTCTCTCCCTCTGAGTGAGTGACAGAGAGAGAGAGAGAGAGAGAGAGAGTGAGAGAGAGAGAGAGAGAGAGAGAGAGAGAGAGAGAGAGAGACCAGAGACAGAGACAGAAATAGAGAGAGAGATACTAGGGAGAGGCAGAGAGGGTGGCAGAGTCCCAACAATTCTATGTAGAGGGTTCTATTTTCATTTTACTAATATGAAAATTAAGAGCCAGCCACTAAGAAATAGAACTGGGTTTGAGCCTTGGTCTCTTGGTCGTCATATTCTGAGCACACAGCCACTGAAACCTCAGACCCAAAGCACGTTGTGATTTTATGATACTCTGTGGATCCAACTTCTCATACAATATACTATATATGCATTTATTTAAGAATACCCTAATTATAATGGAATAGACTAGAGCAATTTTACAAATGGTTATATTTGTCAAGGATTCTTCCATTTATAACATCTTCGTGATAGTAGGGAACTTTCCTTGTCTGCCAGATTGAGTAATTGATGTACATTTCTGTTTCCAGAGAATTTTATTTCCACTTCTCCTATAACTCATTGGGAGCAATGGGAATAATTTATATCTGTGACTTTCTTTTGATTAGAGTAGAAGTCCGTCCTTATCTCACCCTTGCCCTGGAATCCTCAAAGTGTTCATACAACGTTACAATTCCTAGTCCACCAGATGGGAGAAGAAAAGGCACAGAGGGATGAAAGGATCAGACAAGGGCTTTGCATGAAGCCCAATCTGGACCTAGAACACAAAGATCTTACATTCCTGTCTAAGTATCTCTGGGTATTTCATGACACCTTTAATAACCTAAGCCTTAAGGACGAAGACACTTTATTTAAAAAAGTTCTTTGAGAATCCACACAACCCATGTGGAACAGCTGCCTGCTGCTGTGTATGTAAACATTTTAATGGGATTATTATGTTACTGACCCTACCCTGATTGGTGATTATGCCCTACCCTAGGGTGTGACCTGGCATTCTGCTTCCACTCTAGGGTGGTACCTGATTCTGCTCCCACCATTGGGTGGTACCTGATCCCATTATTGGGTGGTACCTGATTCTGGGGCATTAAAACAAGGGTCTGTGGAAGGCGAGAGGCTTTTTGTCCTGGACCTATTCTTGGGCCTTTTGGCTTCGGCCTCTTCACGGAATAAAGAGCTGTTTTCTTCGAAAGCCTGACTGCCTGTTGGCTTTCTTCCCGCCGCATTCACCTCAGAATCGCCGACTGAACAGGGTAACAGAGGTGAGGTCTGAGCTGGAGGAGAAAGGCCTCATCCTCCATCCCTCCATCAGTCAACCTCTTCAGGGGCTGACTTGCAACACCTGCTTCTATTAAACTCCCCACGGGGCAATTTTTGTAGTGTCCAGAGAGCATATGTTTCTCCTCCAATTTTACTCAGCCTTTCTCTACTTGTATTTTTAATGGAGCCTTAGTTTAGTTAGAAGCTGACTGGGGTGAAGCAGACTCCTCACTCCTCCTTGGTATCACTCAGTATGTTCCATGGCCACATGCAAGAGAAACAGATTTTTGGAGGGACCAGCTGTGGACTACTACTACTCCCAGTAATAGAGCGCATGGATTGCGGGTTGGAGTCCCTTAGTTCAAATTCACCAATGTCTTGAAAATCAGAGGACTCTAACTGGTATCTGGAATTCTCACAAGGCTTTGAGAGCTGCTTCCCTACATCGATGCATACAAGTTCATGTTCCCCACCCCCAGGCCAGTGTACATACCCACTCAGCACTATTGTCATTGTTGTCAGGTGGATTTTTTTTACTCTTTTATTTTTTTTTTCGGGGTCACACCCGGTGGTACTCAGGGGGTTACACCTGGCTTTATGCTCAGAAATCGCTCCTGGTAGGCATGGGGGATCATATGAGATGTTGGGAATCAAACCCTCCTCTGTCCTGGGTCAGCTACGTGCAAGGCAAATGCTCTACCACTCTGGGCCTCAGCTTAAGTTTCTTGGTGCAAACTTATCCCCTATATATTGTTGTTTTGTGAGTATTTACCTCAGCTTTGTGGTCAGCTGCATATAGGGAATGTTCTCACTGATTTTTGTACCTTGTTCTTCGTGAAGGCTAAATGTAAAAGCAATGTACAGAATGACAGTGTTTTACAGAATTTATTGCAAAGTCCCTTTATTTTGTGTATTTATTTTGTTTTTGGATCACACCCATCTGTGCTCATGAATCACTCTTAGCAGGCTTGGAGGACCACATGAAATA